>NW_028270162.1:20696844-20999795 GCF_037043375.1 Chiloscyllium plagiosum | reverse complement strand
CCATGCTTCTCCAGCACCACACCTTTCAATGAAGACTTTGGCGTGGACATCAGCACAAGCACACAAAGATGTGAAGACCAACGCTGACACCAAGCATGTGCACGGCGGCGCAGACATCGGCGTATGCGCAGAATGGCACAAACATGGGCGCATACTCAGAACGGCATGGACATTGAAGCACATGCACAGAATGAAGCACGCGAACTGATTCCCACTGGAATTGTGCTATTGCTAATGGAGGTAAGTGTTCTTGAAAATCATGTTTAACAAATTCATTGGACTTCCCTGAAGAATCATGTACTGTAAATAAAGGGGAACAGTGGATATATTATACTTTGATTTCCAAATACCATATAGACCTATACTCTCTGGAGGTTAGAAGAATGAGATGAGAGTTACGTGAGGTATATAAGATACTGAAAAGCATTGACCAAGTAGACATAGAAAGGATGTTTCCTCATTTGGGGCAATCTAGAACAAGAAGTCATAGTTTTGGGATAAAGGATAGCAGATTTAAAATGGAAATGAGGAGAAATTACATCAAAGCATCATGAATTTGTGTAACTCATTACCCCAAAGGTGTGGTAGATGCTGGGACACTGAGCAAATTTAATGAGGAGATTGACAGATTTTTCCTTACTGAAAGGTTGAAGGGTTATGGAAACCAGGTAGGAAAGTGGTGTTGAGGTCGAGATGAGGTCAGCTATGATCATATCGAACGGTGAAGCATGGAGGGGCCATGAATTGCCAACTTCTGTTTCTCATTGTTATGTTCTTATGATAAGGTGTCACGAAGGTTATTGCAGAAAATAAAAGCTGATGCTGTTGGGGTTACATATTGGCATGGATAGAAGATTAGCTGGCTAGCAGGGATTAGGAATAAATTAGTTCTTTTCAGGCTGACAGGATGTCATGAGTGTTTGCACAGGGATAAGTGCTAGGGCTTCAGCTCTTTTCAAATTATATAAATTATTTAAACGAAGGAACCAAAGGTACGGTAGCTACATTTGCTTCCAACATATTTATCTTCCCTAAAATAAACTGACCAATACCATAGATGCGATCTCACTAATGCCCTGCCTAACTGAGGTACAACCTCTTTTTTGATATATATTCTGCCCCCTCACAATAAGCAACATTCTATTTATCAGATTCCCTAATTATTTACTGTACCTGCATACTAGCCTTTTGGGAAGATACCCAGATCCCTTTGCACCTCAGAGTTATATAAACTCTCACCAGATAGATTTTTTTCCATCTTCCTGTCAAAATGGAGAATTTCACATTTTTACATCATACTCCATTTGATTTGATTTGATTTATTATAGTCACATGTATCCAGGTGCAGGGAAAATGTTTCTTTTGCATGTAGTACAGGCAGGTCATACCGTAAAAAGTGCATAAAGGTAATAAGACTACGCAAAGAATACAATGTTACAGCTGCAGAGATGGTGCATAAAGAGCGCGATCAACATTAAGTTTAAAATTTGAGAGGTCCATTCAAATCTCTAAAAGCAGCGGAGAAGAAGCTGTTCTTGAATCTGTTGATACAAGTGTTTAAGCTTTTGTATATTTTGCCCAATAGAAGAGGTTAGAAGTGATTATAAATGGGATGGGGGGATCTGTCTTTGATTATGTCAACTGCCTTGCCAAGGCAGCAAGAACTACAGATGGAAGGTTGGCTTCCAAGATGGACTGGGCTGTCTTCACATCTTCTGCCGTTTCTTGCAGTCCTGGGCAGAACATAAACTGCATGTTTTCTATGTTGCATTTATAAACGTTAGGGAGAGTCTTTACAGACATGCTGAATTTCCTTAGCTTCCTGAGGAAATACAGGCATTGTTGTGCTTTCTTGATGATTGTATTAACATGGGTGAATCAGGACAGGTTGTTCGTGATCCTCACTGCTCGGAACTTGACACTCTCAAACATCCCAACAATAGATGAGAGGGGTGTGCTCTCTCCACATTTGAAGCATTTTTACCTACTCACAAATATATTTTTATAGCCCAATGTCTACTTCACAATTTAATTTCCTTCCTTTATTTGTAACATTAGCAAATTTGCCAACCACGTTGAAACAACTGCACAGAGGCTGTTACCTGGTCACCAAGTCACATTTTATTTATGTATGCAAAGTATACTGGCTATGGGCAGCCTGGTTGGATTCAATCCCTGAAGTGAGGACCCTCTGAATCCCCTATTTATATCCGTCAGCCAGGGCCAATTGAGAGTGTTAGCCTGGGCCAATCAAGTACCTCATAGTCAATGAGATCTACTTGGTTCCAATCAGTACCTTTGTCTCCTTCATCAAAGTCATTTATATAAATAGCAAAAAGTTGAGGTTCTAGCACTGATCTGTGGGACACACTATTTGTTATGATTTACGAAGCGAAAAAATGAAATATTCATGGTTATTTATTCCTGTTAAGTCGACAGTCATCTATCAATTTCTTATCTTCTAAACCAACAGGCTTTATTTTCCAATACAACTTTTCACTGGCACCTTATCAAATATCTCCTAAGATCTTTGTACACTACATCCAGTGATTCTTTCAACCACAGCACATGTTACTTCCTCAAATGATTTCCCTTTTACAAAAAAAAATTCATTCTGTCTAATTGGCTTAAACTTTTCGAAGTGGTCTCCAATAACATATGTAATAAAGGCTTCGAAAATCTTTCCTAGAACAGATGTGAAGCTAATTGATCTCTAGATTCCTGCTTTCTGTCTCCCTCTCTTTTGAATAAAATTAGACATATAGTTTTCTAAACAAAAGGAACCGTCCCCAAATAGCATTTATTGCCTATCCTGAATTGTCCTCAAGAATATGGTGGTAAGACACCTTCTTGAACCACTGTACTCCATGTGGTGTAGGTACACCTGTGCTGTTGTGGATTCAATTGCAGGATATTTACCAAGTGACACTTAAGGAATAGTAATATAATTGCAAGTCAGGTTGGTGTTTGACTTGGAGCAGAACTCACGCAATTATTGCCCTTGTCCTTCTCGGTGACATATGTCACCAGATTTTGAAGATGCTGTTGGAGGAGTCTTTGCAGGTTGCTGCAATGCATCTTGCAAGAAAGGGACTATTCTGCTGCCACCATGTGTTGATCATGGAGGTAATGAATGTTGGAGGTGCTAAATGGCATACCAGTACCACAGGACAAGTCATTGTAGATATTGTCAAGTTTCTTGACATTTTTTAAGAGCTGCACTCATCCAGACAGATTGAGAGTATTCCATCACACTCCCGGCTTGTTCCCTGTATATGGTGGACAGGCATCAGGGAGGCAATAGGTAGATTACTCATCAAATAATTCCCAGTATCTGACCTGCTCTTGTATTCAAAGTACTTACATGGCTGGTCCAGTAGAGTTCCAGTCAATGGTGACCCCAGGATGTTGATAGTAGGGGATTCAGCAACAATAATGTCATAAACTATCAAGGGATGATCATTCGCTTCTCTCTTGTAGAAGATGGTATTTGCCCAGAACTCAGATATTGCAAATGTTACTGCCATTTGTCAGCTCAAACATTGTTTAAGTCTTGCTGTATATGAACACCAACTTCCTCAGCAATGAAGGAATCATCTATGTATCCCCAATTGTATCCCCCACATGTATCCCCACTTCCTATCATAGATACAGAGAAGGAAGGTTATATGATACAGAGAAGGCAGCTGAAAATGTTTGGGCCGAGGATATTGCCCTGAGGAACTCCTCCACAGATGTCCAACAACCATAACCATCATTTTTTGTACTGGATATGATTATAGCCTGTGTGATTCCCTCTACTAATTCCCAACGAGGGGTCCTTCATATCACTGTGGATGAACTGCTCCCACAATGTCAAAAGCAGTCATTCTCACCTCACCTCAGGAGTTCCGCTCTTTTCTTTATGTCTGGATCAAGACTAACCGGAGCCAAGAGCTACATGACTCTGGTGGAACTCAAAGCAAGCAGTGAAGAGGTTATTGCTAAGCAACTCCACTATTGGCATCCTATACCACTTTGCTGATGAGGATTAATTGGCAGAGTTGAATTTGTCCCCTTTGTTATGAGAACAACTTTCCACATTACTGGGTAAATGCCAATCTTGTAGCTGTTCTGGAAAGCGTGTGCATGGCCTCAGCTGGAGCACAATTGTTCAGCAATGTTAAGGCTCATAGTCCCTGCAGTATCCAGTGTATTCAGCAATTACCAATATCATGTTGAGTGAATCAAATCAGCTGAATTGCAGCATCTGTAATGCTGGGAACTTCAGGGAGAAGTCAAAACGGAATACCTATGGACACTTCTGGCTGACCATGGTTGCGAATGCTTCAACCTTACTTTTTACATGGATTTGCTGTGCTCCTGTACTGTTGAAGATGGGAATATTCGTGGAGCCCCCTATCAGTTACGTAATTGTCAATCGTCATTCATGACTAGATGTGACAGGACTGCAGAGCTTCGATCTGATCCCTTGATTTTGAGATCATACTGTTCAGTCTATCTCATGCTGTTTCCACTGTTTGATAGACAAGTTTTTTTTTGTACCACTTTCTAGGTATGCCTGGTGTTCTCAGAAATGCTCTCCTGCCCTCTTCTTTAAACCAAGACTGATCGGCTGGCATGATGCTATGGTAGAATAGGGGATTTGTCAAGCCGTGAAGTTACAGAATGTTGTTGAATACAATTCTGGTGCAGCTGATTGCCCGCGTCACCTCATAATGCCCAGTCTGGAATTGTTACATCTGTTTGAAACCACCAATCCATTTAGCACAGTATTAGTACCATGTGTGATGATGCTGCTCCTTTCACAAAATTGTGTTGTCCTTGGTTTTTTTTTCTGGAGGTCATAAAGACACAGGTTCCAAAATATCTGGGATTGATTTACTTGAAGAAGCTCTTAAATAAAAAAAATCAAGTATACAATGAAAGGGGAGTGGCTAGTTCTCCCAGCTCAGCTTATCTCTGGTTGGGTTTGGTTTGGTTTTAGCAGCCAGAGTTGTGAAACTGCTGGATCCACAGGTCCGTGCAGTTCCTCCCTCTTTCCGACATTTCTCCTGTAAGACCCTGTGTTTGGTTTTACCTTTTTTGGTCAAGGGTTGTGTATGGGGATTGGTGTAAGTACTTGGAACAGCATCATTAAGTTGGGATAATCTGTTAGGCTTTTGGATAGGTTAAGCTATTCTATATTGTGTTCATTTTTGTTTGTGTTCCATTCAGTAATCTTGCAAATAAATTCTGTTTTGTTTAAGACTAAGTGGTTGAGCCTGTTGCATCACTCCTGGAATATCCACTATACAGCTGCTTAAAACAACTAGCAAAATTAGGGTCCGGGAGACTTTCTTGAAATGTTGTGAGGGGGTCTGGCCTGGTCCATAACACATGTCACACTTCATCTCCACAAGGATTGTGTAATGGTCACTGTTACTGATAATGTCAGGGACAGTTGAGGGCAATGTCAAGTAAGCTATTCCTTGTTAGTGCTTCTCTCACCACCTGTCATAGATCCAGTCAAGCAGCTATGTCCTTTCAGACTTCGCTGGCTCAGTCAGTAATGGTGCTAGACACTGAAGTTGTCCAAAGTATATTTAGTTCCCTAGCCACCCTCGACGCTTGCTTGCACGCCACCACTGGACTCAAGAACCTCTACTGAGCTATAATGACTGTCTTCTTTTTTGTCATTTCCAAACTCAGTATCAGTCTTAGTTTCCTTAGGAAATGGATGACACATTTCCTCAAAAATAACAAGATTTTGCCATAAATTTCATCATACTATGCACTCCTTTTCTACCAAGTAGTCACCTCTACTTAGGGCAAGGGTATTTTGTAAATACAAGTAAGAGAATCTACAGGTCACTAAGTCCAAAAATGCTAGAGGAATTGTAGGTTTAAAATGAGATTACAGCTGAGCCAACTCAAAACCTTGATTTTGTGGTTCAGTATGTATAATTAAGTTGCTCATGAACATAAACTTACATCCAGCCACTGGAGATAGAATTTTACAATGTGCTACAGTTGATATTTCAGTTTGAGAAGTCGACTCATTGGATTTAGAGTCATAGAGCCATTAAGAGATATAGCACAGAAACAGCCAACTTGTCCATGCCAACCAGATATCTGAACCTAATCTAGTCCCATTTGCCAGCACGTGGCCCATATCCCTCTAAACCCTCGCTTTTCATATATCCATCCAGATGCCTTATAACTTTTGTCACTGTACCAGCCTTCATCACTTCCTCTGGCAGCTCATTACATACATACATCACCCTCTGTGTGAGAAAATTGCTCTTAGGTTCCTTTGAAGTTTTGCCTTAACCTATGCCCTCTAGTTCTGGACTCTCCCAACCCAGGGAAAAGGCCTTGTATATTTACCCTATCCATGCCCCTCATGATTTTATAAACCTCTATAAACCTCAGCCTCCGACAGTCCAGGGAAAACAGTCCCAGCCTATTCAATCTCTCCCTATAGCTCAAATCCTCCAACTTTGGCAACATCCTTGTAAATCTTTTCTGAACCCTTGCAAGTTTCACAACATCTTTCCAACAGAAGGGAGACCAGAATTGCAAGCAATATTCCAACAGTGGCCTAACCAATGTCCTGTACAGGTGCAACATGACCTTCCAACTCCTGTACTCAATACTCTGACCAATAAAGGAAAGCATACCAAACACTTTCTTCACTATCCTATCTACCTACGACTACTTGCAAGGAGCTATGAACCTGCACTCCAAGGTGTCTTTGTTCAGCAACATTCCCTAGGACCTTACATTGCATGAATAAGTCCTGCTAAGATTTGCTTTCCCAAAATGCAGCACTTCACATTTATCTAAATTAAACTCCGTCTGCCACTCCTCAACCCATTGGCCCATCTGATCAAGATCCCATTGTAATCTGAGGTAACCCTCTTCGCTGTCCACTATACTTCCAATTTTGGTGTCATCTGCAAACTGACTAACTATACCTCTTATGCTCACATTCAAATCATTTATATAAATGATGAAAAGTAGTAGAGCCAGCACCAATCCTTGTGGCACTTGACTGGTCCAAGGCCTCCAACCTGAAAAACAACTCTCCACCACTACACTCTGTCTTCTACCTTCGAGCCAGTTCATTATCCAAATGGTTAGATGCCCCTGTATTCCATGAGATCTAACCTTGCGAACCAGAATCCTATGGGAAACCTTGTCGAATGCCATAGTGAAGTCCATATAGATCACGTCCACACTTTGCCCTCATCAATCCTCTTTGTTACTTCTTCCAAAAACTCAGTCAAGTTTGTGAGACATGATTTCCCATGCACAAAGCCATGTTGACTATCCCTAATCAGTTCTTGCCTTTCCAAATACATGTACACCCTCTCCCTCAGGATTTCCTCCAACAACTTGCCCCACCACCAACTTCAGGCTCACTGGTCTATAGTTCCTTGGCTTGTCCTTACCACCTTTCTTAAATAGTGGCACCACATTAGCCAACCTCCAGTCCTCCGGCACCTCACCTGTGACTATCAATATTACAAAAGTTTCAGCAAGGAGCCCATCAATCACTACCCTAGCTTCCCACAGAGTTCTATGTTACACCTGATCAGGTCCTGGGGATTTATCCACTTTTTTATGTTTCAAGACAACCAGCACTTCCTCCTCTGTAATATGGGCCTCGAGTTAATCCATCTACCTGACTGTATCAGCAGCTTTTCTCCCTTCCTATAACTGCCATCCAGCATACCTTCTAGCTCCTGTAAATTCCTAATTGCAACAAACTGAAGCTCCAAATGATCCATGCAATCTGATAGGATTCGCAATCAAAGATACTTCCTGCAGACATAATTATCAGTAACATGGAAACTCTCCCTAAACTTCCACATCCGACAGGAAGATTACATCACTCTAATAATGGCCATCTTTGCTCCTTCACAATCTACAGACCCAGAAAATATCCCCATCTTATCGCTCTAAAAATAAACTGCTCCAAACTAACTTAATACTTATGGCTTATATTTTTAAATTTTAATCATGAGACAGATCTCAGTAAAACATGTAATCAAGAAAGAACCCATTCTACTCACAACTGTAGAAGTACAGCAAGGCTACACTCAAACGCTGCGCCCTTATCAGTTCCTGTGCTGTGAGCTCTCCCACACAGGTTCCTCCAAGGTCAGCTGTGAATTTCAGTGTTTGTTCATTTTTCATGGATGCACTCTGAGATACTTAAACTCAAATAGCAAAGGCAAATTCACTGCTGTGCAGACAGCAGAATAGGTTTCTTTCTCTGACCATGTGGCCACTGCCTTTGTCTGTCTTCCTCCTTTTTAAAATGCTGTTGTTTTGATCTTTTGTTCCCCAAAGTTCCAAAACAATGCAACAATATATAAAATAGTAATTGCTGCTCCTGGAATTCGAGGAAATCACCTCCAACACCTAAAATACTTTAAAACAGGTGCAGCCCTTACAACCACAACTTTTTCCCATCCTCCAGCTTGGATTCCCAGAATCAATATGTCTCACTATGAAAATTGGTAGGACTCCCTTATCTGGGCACATTTAGATGTCAAACCAACATCCAGTGTAAGATAAGACATAAATAATAAACATACGTCAGATGCCAAGATTTCACTACTTCAGAAGACAGAAGAGAATTCCCAGCCTCAGATCTGTTGTCGTTGCAACATTATTTACATGTCTGGTTTAATTCTATTTCTGGTCAATGGTAAACCCAGAATATTAAAGGATAATCAATGGTATTACGATTCAATGCCAAAGGATTATGGTTAGATTCTCTCTTGCTGGTGATGGTTATTACATGGCTTTGTGTGACATGCATGTTGTTTTGGATATGTTTTCACAAAAGCATAAGTTGTTGGTAAGGAGGGACAGTGTGATATATTGGACAGTAGCTTATAACCCCTGATTAGCCTGGCCTCTCTGCGCAAATCATATTGATCTTCCTTTTTTATCTATTAATAGCACAGGTGTGAGCAAACTCTGAGTTCTCTAATCACTGGTGATTAATGTATTAAATTGAAAGAAACGCACTTGGAACAATGTGTAACAGGGCATAAAATGGTAGATTATTTCCAATAATTAAGGGGTCTATAATGAGAGATGATGAGTGCAAAATTAAAAGCAAAAAATATAGAATAAAGCAAGAGGAGCTGTAGAATTCACTTCCAGGTTTAATGGTTACAGCAGCAACTATGTCAACATTACTAAATAATTTGATGAAGAAAATGTGACAAGGATTATAGGAAGAGAGCAAGCAAATGTGGTTTAGACTATTTTCTCACACAGGAGAAAAAGCGTCATCAACTGGTGGAATCCAATGGCCTGTTCTGTGTTGAAAGCTCTGCTTATGCATTTCTCAGTTGTGCAATACAAGAAATAGGAAACAAATGTGTTAATTTAAAGAATAGAACCAATTATACAATCTTTATAACACATTAAACTCCATATACTTCAAGGCATTTCCTACTACCTATAAGCTCATCATTTAGATGTATTTTCATTTAATATTACTTAAACTATGATTGATTCACAGTAGCATTGGCTGCACATGTTGGAACACAAACATTTTTTCTGCCATCTGACATATTTCATCTAACAGTCACCTCGAAACTAACTGAAAATGGACAATAAAATGAGGAAAATCTTAATCCTCAAACCTCTTGAATTATTCAAATAAATTAACATCAAAGACAGGTCACAGAATCAAAATAATCACTTATTCACATCAAATAACTATCAAAGCACTGGTGACATGCTGTCACAGTGGGCAAATACAAAAGGTATGTAATACGATGCTTGCACTACTTGATCAGCAAATTCAACTACTCCACTTAAATACAGAATTAAAAACAAAATACCATTGGTAGACCAGTTCTTCTTACCCAAATATTCCAAATCTGACTGGACCATTAAAGGTGAGAGTCTTCACATTTGGGCCCTTGCCTCGTTGCTCCATAATTTGAGATAAAACATTTCCAAGTCCTGACAGAATACCACTGTGAGCAAAAGGAAAAATGTTAATTTAGATTAGATTCGATTAGAGTCCTTACAGTGTGGAAACAGGCTCCTCAGCTCAACCAGTCCACAGCGACCCTCCAAAGAGTAACCCACCCAGACCCATTTCTCGCTGACTAATGCGGGAGCAGGTCAGGCAGCATACAAGAAGCAGGAGAATCGACGTTTCGGGCATGAGCCCTTCTTCAGGATTCCTCAAAGATTCCTGAAGAAGGGCTCATGCCCGAAACGTCGATTCTCCTGCTCCTTGGATGCTGCCTGACCTGCTGTGCTTTTCCAGCAACACATTTTCAGCTCCGATCTCCAGCATCTGCAGTCCTCACTTTCTCCTAGAAGATTTTAACCTACTGCAAATCCTCTTACAAGGATGCCTTCCTTGAAGAAGCTCTCTTCCTCCGTCTACAGATTCCTGAAGAAGGGTTCATGCCCGAAATGTCGATTCTCCTGCTCCTTGGATGCTGCCTGACCTGCTGCGCTTTTCCAGCAACACATTTTCATCTCTGACTAATGCACCTAACACTGTGGGCTTCTGAAGCCAATTCCCCTTTCTAACATTAGGAGAATCGAAGCAAGCTAAATTGTAAAATAGGTGAATACAAACAGGACCAAGAGTACATTTTTCATTTTCTAATTTATTGAAGTGAAGATGTAGTAATTATGTTGAAATATTCATTGAATCATAGAATCCCTTCAGTGAGGAGGCAGGCCATTCAGCCCATCGAGTTAACACTGACCCTCTGAAGTGCATCCCACTCAGACCCCAACCCCACTTCCCCCCCACCACACTCTAGCCCTGTAAATGTACATTTCCCATGGCTAATGCACCTAGCCTGACATCCCTGGACACTATGGGGCATTTAACATAGTCAATCCATATAACCTGCATGTCTTTGGACTATCTCTCCACCCTTCAGGCACTCTGCCTGTATTCCTGATGAAGGGCTTTTGCCCGAAACGTCGACTTTACTGCTTCTCAGATGCTGCCTGACCTGCTGTGCTTTTCCAGCACCACTAATCCAGAATCTGGTTTCCAGCATCTGCAGTCATTGTTTTTACCACTGTGGGAGGAAACCAGAGCACCTGAAGGAAACTCACGCAGAGACAAAGAGAACGTGTAAAATCCAAGACTGGAATCAAATCCAGGTCCCAGGCACTGTGAGGCAGCAGTGCTAACCACTGAGCTACTGTGCCACCTCAAAATCCTGGTTGGTCTGTATCTTAATTCCATCTACCTGCCTTGGTTCCTTAATACCTTTGCCCAACAAAAGATTACCCTTTTCAATTTCAAAATTGTCAGTTGACAATAGTTTTAATAAACGATTTGTCAGAAAGTGTTCCAGATTTTCACATGCTTTGTTTGAAGAAATGTACTTCAGCATCATCCTAAATGATTTTGTTCTAATTTTAAGTCTATGCACTGAACTCCTCCCTTCACAATTCTAGAACTCCCTTATCTCAGTAAATACTGTCTCAGCATCACCTTACATATTCATTGCATAGACCACACTGTATTCCAAAGAGTTCTCAAAACTTAACTCTTTCAAACACTGTGCAGCAAAGATTCAATAGAATGATACAACATTCAAGGCCAAAAACCCCTTCCTCAAGTATAGTGCCCAAAAACTGAACACAATGGGCTGGATTTTGTGAGGATTGACAATCTCAAAAAAGATTACCATTCTGTCCCTTGCTTTTATGAATGGAGAAAGCTCCACATGTCTGACAGGATGTTCCAATCAGGCCTTCTTCAGAAATGGGGAGCCATACTTCTTTTCTGACAGCTCTCTTTCGTTTCAAACTGATGGGATAAGGCAAACTGCGCCACCATTTCACAGCAGTGAAATCCAGAATTCAAAAATTTAAAGATCCAGAATCACAGCCACTTTGACAGCTGCTATCAAATAATAAGTACAAAAGGAAAGTGAGAGGTTAGGGTACAGAACCAAATAGATTTGCTTTTAAGGGGGAAGGAAAGGGGGGACCAAATTGTCTGGTAAGCACGGATAGGGTACTAGATGGGGAGAATACCAAAAGGATAGGGCTACAGGTGCTGGATGTCTGATGGGTAGGGGTGGGTTGCCAAGTCATTAGGATGGCAAGTGGGTAGAATAGCAGTTCAAGGTGACAAGGGACCAGTTCAATGATGCAGAGTTTAAGATAAATGGAGGGCAGGGGGAGATTGGTGGTGTGGTGGTGGTGGTGGAAGACATTACCTGGAGTACAAGAGAGGGTGCATCTTAGGTCCGGGTTGTGTTCCCTTGAATTTTCTTACCAGCTGTGCATATAGAGTCATAAAGATATACAGCACGGAAATAGACCCTTCGGTCCAACTCGTCCATTCTGACCAGATATCCCAACACAATCTCGTCCCACCAGCTAGCACCCATACCATATCCATCCAAACCCTTCCTATTCGTATACCCATCCTTTTAAATGTTGCAATTCTACTAGCTTTCACCACTTCCTCTGGCAGCTCATTCCATACACATATCAGCCTCTGCGTGAAAAAGTTGCCCCATAGGTCTGTTTTATATCTTTCCCCTGTCATCCTAAACCTATACCCTCTAGTTCTGGACTCCCCATCCCAGGGAAAAGACTTTGTCTATTTATCCTATCCATGCCCCTCATGATTTTATAAACCTCTATAAGGTCACCCCTCAGCCTCCAACACTCCAGGGAAAACAGCCCCAACATGTTCAACCTCTCCCTATAGTTCAAATCCTCCAATCCTGGCAACATCCTTGTAAATCTTTTCTGAATCCTTTCAAGTTTCACAACATCTTTGCTATAGGAAGGAGACCAGAATTGCAAGCAATATTCCAACAGTGGCCTAACTATGTCCTGTACAGCCGCATCATGACCTCCCAACTCCTGTACTCAATACTCTGACCAATAAAGTATACCAAATGCCTTCTTCACTATCCTACCAACCTACGACTCCAAGGTCTCTTTGTTCAGCAGCACTCCCTAGGACCTTACCATTAAGTGTATAAGTCCTGCTAAGATTTGCTTTCCCAAAATGCAGCACCTCACATTTATCTGAATTAAACTCTGTCTGCCACTTCTCAGCCCATTGGCCTATCTGATCAAGATCTCATTGTAATCTGAGATAACCTTCTTCGCTGTCCAGTACACCTCCAATTTTGGTGTCATATCTCTGAAATCTGAGCATGGTAGCAACTTCCAGAACCAGAAGTCAATGCTGTGATCAGAATGCCGACAATAATCATAGTGCATGGAATCCGATTCACGAGAGAAGAAGAAAAGGATAGCCAACTCCCAATCCTAGACGTGATGGTACAGAGAACACCGAACGGAGAATTCACTACAAGGGTATACAGGAAAGCCACACACACAGACCAAGTCCTAAACTATGAAAGTAACCACCACAACACACACAAACGAAGCTGCATCAGGACACTATTCAAAAGGGCCACAACATACTGAAGTACACCAGAACTGCAAAAAGAAGAAGAGGAACACCTATACAAGGTATTCGCCAAAAAACGGATACCCGCGCAACTTCATCAACAGATGCCTAAGAGAAAGACCACGGAACGAGGATATACCACAACCAAAAGGACTAGCCACACTACCATACATCAGGAGCATCTCGGAACTGACAGCCAGACTACTGCGACCCCTAGGACTCATAACGGCACACAAACCAACAGCCACGCTCCGACAACAACTCACCAGAACGAAGGACCCGATACCCAACATGAGCAAAACTAATGTAGTGTACAAAATACCATGCAAGGACTGCACAAAATACCATGCAAGGAAGACAGCTAACAATCCGCATACATGAACATCAACTAGCCACGAAACGACACGACCAGCTATCCTTAGTAGCCACACACGCAGACAACAAGCAACATGAATTCGACTGGGACAACACTACTATCATAGGGCAAGCCAGACAGAGAACAGCCAGGGAATTCCTAGAGGCATGGCATTCATCCACAAACTCCATCAACAAACACATCGACCTGGACCCAATATACCAACCACTACAGCGGACAGCTGAAACTGACAACCGGAAGCGGCAGGGACAGACCACTATAAACACCGGAGGAAACATCAAAGAAGCGCTTCGCAGGAGGCTCCCAAGCACTGATGATGTCGCCTAGCCAGGGGACGAAACGTTTGCAACAAAAACTTCCAGCTCGGCGAACAGAACCACAGCAACGATTATTGTCCCAGTCTACTCAATCTCTTCTACTCAATCTCTCCTCATAAGCTAACCCTCTCAATTTCAATTTAGTGAACCTCCTCTGCACCCCCTCCGATGCCAATACATCTTCTCAAGTATGAAGATCAAAACTGTACACAGTACTCCATGTGCACCCGAAAAAGCTTCAGAGTAACCTCGTTATTTTTAACCTCCATCCCTCTAGCAGTGAAGGACAACATTCCATTTTCCTTCTTAATTGCCTGTTATACCTGCAAACCAACTTTTTTGTGATTCATGCACAAGGACACCAGGTATCTCTGCACAGTAGCATGCTGCATTTTTCAGCATTTAAATAATAGTCCAAATGTTCTCACATTTCCCAACAATGTACTCCATCTGCCAGATTCTTGCCCACTTACTTTATCTATCTACAGTATATCCTTCTGCAGACTTCCATTCTCCTCTGCACACTTTGCTGTACCACTCATGTTAGTGACATCTGCAAACTTTGACACACTGTACATGGTCCCCAACTCTAAATCATCCATGTAAATTGTAAATAATTGCAGTCCCAATACTGATCTCTGAGGCATACCACTCGCCACAGCTCACCAACTAGAAAAACATCCATTTATCCCTGCTCTTTGTTTCCAGCTTCACACCGTTTAAATATATACTTATCATTGGTCCAGGTTAACAACCCCAATCAATCAGGAAAGCCCTGGCTGATGATTAGAACCAGGAGATTCCACCGGGTGGTGGGGATCCCCAGTGGAGGGCTCTCTACGCGGGAGCCCTCCCCCTTTCTCTCGGGGATCTGGGGTGGAGGGTGCTGCACGCAGCAGTCCCCTGCAACCGCAGGTTGCGGTGGTTCACGGACTCCCACCCCAACTGCTTGTTCTGTGGCGCTGTGGAGTTCGTGGACCATGTATATATTGGGTGTGGGTGTTTGCATTCCCTTTTTGATTTCCTGAAAAACCTTCTCCTCTGTTTTTGGCTGCACTTCAGTCCCACGCTCCTGATCTTTGGGCACCCGGTACGGAGGAAGGAGGGCAGGTCTGAAGACCTCCTCGTGGGTCTGCTCCTGGGCCTGGCCAAACTGGCAATCAACAGGTCCAGGCAGCGGGCCGTGGAGGGGGTCGTTAGGGCCGACTGCCTGCCCCTCTTCCGCGGCTACGTTAGGGCCCGGGTGTCCTTGGAGAAGGAGCACGCGGTGTCCACCAACACCCTGGAGTTGTTCAGGGAGAGGTGGGCGCCGCAGGGAGTGGAGTGCATCATTTCTCCCTCCAATTCTATTTTAATTTAGTCCCTACCCTCCCCTTCACTGTTTTGATCACACAGCACTGGCCTTTGATGCGAAGGGCAGTGCTTGTCATTGGCCACCCGGGTAAAAAAATAGAACCAGGAGATTCCACCGGGCGGTGGGGATCCCCAGTGGAGGGCTCTCTACGCGGGAGCCCTCCCCCTTTCTCTCAGGGATCTGGGGTGGCGGGTGTTGCACGCAGCAGTCCCCTGCAACCGCAGGGCCTGGCCAAAGTGGCCATTAACAGGAACAGGCAGCGGGCTGTGGAGGGGGTCGTTAGGGTGTCAACCAACACCCTGGAGTTGTTCAGGGAGAGGTGGGCGCCGCAGGGAGTGGAGTGCATTATTTCTCCCTCCAACTCTATTTTGATTTAGTCCCTACCCTCCCCTTCACTGTTTTGATCACATAGCACTGCCCTTTGATGTGAAGGGCAGTGTTTGTCACTGGCCACCCGGGTGTTTT
This sequence comes from Chiloscyllium plagiosum, assembly GCF_037043375.1. Lineage (NCBI taxonomy): Eukaryota > Metazoa > Chordata > Chondrichthyes > Orectolobiformes > Hemiscylliidae > Chiloscyllium > Chiloscyllium plagiosum. Next base: position 20,983,842 of record NW_028270162.1, on the reverse strand, counting down.
CCTATCTTCCTGGTGGTGGAAACTGAATAAAGATTTGTGCACCTTGTGTCTCTCACTGTGTCTCACACCTCCACACACACACCATAAAAAAAGAAAAAAAACGAAAAAAAGAAGAAAAAAAATAGGGATTTGGAGGCAAAAAAAAAATAGAACCAGGAGATTAGACTATCCTTAGTTCAGACTCCAAACTGGCTTGCTGCAACCAGTGTAATGTGCACAAGTAAATAAAAGGGTGATTTAGTGACGGGGTATTGGCTTTGATCAATCTTTCTTGATATAAAATGGCCGATCTCATATTAGTACCTCTGTCATAATAGTGTTCACTCACATAAACTATCAATGAAAGTCTCACCTTCTCACCCTCAGCCTTCACCTGAGGCATGGTGACTCGCCAGTTAAGCTCACCACCAAATCATCCCTAAGGAGGGAGCAGCTCCACAGTCCTCTGGAACTATGGTGACTTTACAATAATATCCATGTCTAACTTGCTGTTCCCACCTACACTGTTCATCATTTTTTTATTTTAAGGTGTCAACTTCGGTGATGGCATGATCACCTTTAAGTCAGAATATTATGAGTTAAGCCCCACTTTAGAGTTTTTATCAGAAAATTGTGGATGCTCCTGAGGAATTCAATTCATATGATGAAACGTCAATTCTCTCAGGCATTATAAAAAAGATGCAGGGACACTATCTGAAGCAGGGTGGGTGAGTTCTTAAAGTTGTAGTTAACTCAATGAACATCACCAAATCATCATCTCATTGCAGTTTGTGAAACTTTGCACGGATTCACTTCATTACAACGGTTCCTACATTGCAACAATGAATGCTTTACAAGTACTTCATTAATTGTCATGCACTTTGAGATATTCTGGGAAAACACAAAGTAATATATAAATGCAAGTTCAATAAAATTTATGAATGTATTACGGTCATGAAATTAATAATGAATGAAAAGGCTGCAATTGCAATAGGATAGATGTTCTACTGGACTACATGTAAACTCATTCACTCTTCCCTCTGCTAGATTAGTCATGCTGTACTTGACCCAAGAAGGTAGGATATACAAAACCTTCACTCATCTCATCTGTTCAATATTTGATGCACCCAGATTCAAGACTGGAGAGAGGTCTTTCTGCAAATATATCCTCAGAGTATACTGAGTGGGGGACAAAAAAGGATTTCAGAGCTGACTTTTAGTCATTGTGATTCATTACAGAGTTAATACTTGAAGTTAATAACTAGAGTGACTTTGACATTGAACAAAGGCTGAAAGCCCTGCTTTCTTGTGCAATATTGATAGCTTTACTTTACTTCTACAAACTTTGTCAGTAACTCTGTAGGTAAATAATTAATTATAGCGATAGTAATCTGGAGAATAAGTTAATAATAAAATAAGTTGTTTCATTGGAATTCAAGTACTTTCTCCTCTATTGCTGTTGAATAGGAGATGGAACATAGGAATAGAACTTTTCCCAATTCATTCACAGATATCAACACTTTAGCATGTATTGCCCTCCCTAACTGCATTTGAGATGTGGTAAGTTGCCTCCTGCAATCACTGCATGTCATGTAGTGAAATTACCTTTTTTTAAAAATATATTTTTAATATTACAAATACAAAACAATAATATACAATTCAAAACAGTACAAAAAAACACAAGTACAAAAAGTTAAAAAAAACCACCCTCATGTACAATGTACAAAAATACAGAATAAAGAAAACCCAATTAACTATTAAACTAAATAAATAATAACCAACAAACTAATAAATAGTAACACTCAACTCAGCCAAATAAGACACTCATACATTCACAGTTCCTCCTCCCCAGATACTGGACTCGTAAAACACAATCTCTACTGCTATATAAAAGCCCTTGTTAGTGTGGTAGATAAATCTATGTCCAGGTATTCCAAAAAGAGCTGCCATGTCATATAAAAATTCTCAGTTTTGTGGTGTACCATACTGTGAAAAAATACAAAGGAACATGCTCCATAACAATCTTCCACAAACCTGACAGGCCCGGGGAGGTTTTCGGATACACAACCTTGCAAGATATTCTTTCTTGCGGAAAAGTGAGGATATTGAAAAGTTTTTTCTTATGCGCATCTGCAGGGAACACACTGGGCAGGCCCAGAAGAAGAGAGATCAGGTCCTTCTCCACCCTTACACCCAAAATCCTCTCAAGCTAGTAAGGGGGCACCTTACTGGGAGGTTTCGATGTCTAACCATATTGAAACAGGGTCCCCAATCACTCATGTAAGATAAAAGTGAGCTTAGTTGGTAGCTTTTAATGTCTGGGAGATCCACTTCCCCCTAATCTGTGAGGTAGTTGCAGTTCAGGGGTTGCTTACGATGCGAAATAAATTAGCTGAACCAGCCATTTAATCTCCTGAATATTCGCTTATTGAAAATCAGAGGGAGCATCCATATAGAGGACAGCAAACAGGGGAGAATATTCATCTTAATAAGCGCAATCAAATGTTGTCAAATAATTGAACAAAATTGGCTTTGAACAGCCAATCCAGTAATAAATATGCCCAAATACAAAAAACCCCCCCATGACAACCTAAATGGAAATCGATATTCATCCTCAAGACCTTTTGTAAGACCACCCATAGGCATAGCCTCTGATTTTGCAAAGATAATTTTTTACCTAAAAAGGCGCCAAACTCGCAGATGCATTGTATCAGGCAAGGCACTGGAACTGATGGATTTGACAAAAAAATTAGGACATCGTCCGCATACAACAAAATCTTATGTAATTTTGACCCCACTTCTGGAGCTGATATATTAGGATCTCTACGAATGGCCTTCGTCAATGGTTCAATCACCAACGTAAAAAGCAGTGGCGAGAGGGGACAGCCCTGCCAGCTGCCCCTAAGAACATTAAAATTACTTGATCGTACCCCATTGTTGATGACTGCAGCAAGAGGACCACTGCAGAGAACCTTTACCCAACTTATAAAGACTTCGCCCAAAACATACCGCTCCAGAGTATAGAAATGGTTTGGCCACTCAACTCGGTCAAATGCCTTCTCTGTAGCTAGAAAAATCACCAATTTCTGTATTGACTGTTGTCAGCATGCTTGAATTACACTAAGCAGCCTCCTAACATTATTGGAGGATCTGTGGCCCTTTATGAAGTCTGTCTGATCCTCTTTAACAATGGTGGGTAACACTGTCTCCAGCCTTAATGCAAGAGTCTTATAGGAGGATTTTAAAGTCCACTTTTAGGAGTGAAATAGGCCTGTATGGAGCACAGGCCTCCAGGTCCTTCCTTTTTTTAAGAATAAGTGAAATATTGGCCTCTCTCAGAGATTAGAATAGATTAAATTCCCTACAGTGTGGAAACAGGCCCTTCGGCCCAACAAGTCCACACAGACCCTCCGAAGTGTAACCTACCCCCCTCTGACTAATGCACCTAACAACTGTGGACAATTTAGCATGGCCAATTCACCTGACCTGCACATCTTTCGAATGTGGGAAGAAACTGGAGTACCTGGAGGAAACCCACGCAGACACGGGGAGAATGTGCAAACTCCACACAGACAGTTGCCCATGACTGGAATCGAAACTGTGAGGCAGCAGGAAGCACTGCCGAGCCACCTACCGCCCTAAATGGCAGGAGACAATCATGGCCATATTAGTCTTTAAACATATTGAGCATCGGGCCTGACAGTATGCTTATAAATTCCTTATAAAATTCACTATGGGAGTCCATCAGGACTTGGCGTTTTTCCACTCTGAAACTGCCTCACAGCTTCCTGCACCTCTTGCTCTGATATGGGGGCATTGAGAAAGGACTCTTGCTCAGGGAGTCATGCCCGGGAGCTCTAGATCCTTAAAAAAAGATTCCATTTAGACCCGCCCCTCCTTATAACCATCAGATTGATATAACTTAGAGTAAAATCTCTGAAATGCCACATTAATCTTTTTAGAATCACATGTTAGGTTCCCAGACCCTTCCCTAATCGCCGCAATGGCTTGAGGGGCGCTCCTTTTTGGTGACATATACTAAGTATTTATCTGGCCTGTCACCATGTTCGTATAACCTTTGCTTTGCAAAGGTAAGCTCTTTCTTTGCCATCTGTGTGAGCACGGAATTCAATACAGATGCAGTACCGTGATCCTCTGTAGTTTGATGAACAAGGGCCTGTCAAAGGAAGCCTACTTGGTTGCCTTCAACTGTGCTTCAAGGAGACATTGCTGCTCACCGTTCTGCTGCTTCCTACTAGCAGAGTAGGAAATAACTAACCCCCTGACATAGGCTTTGGCAGTTTCTCAAAGGACAGATGGACTACTGACCGACCCTGAGTTAATGTCCAGGAGCACCCGAAATTCCCGAGAGAAATAGTCCACAAACTTGTTATCCTTGAGGATAAAGGGATTCAGTCGCCAGTACCTCTGACCCACTGTAACATTCTTAATCTTAACTATAAGGTACACTGGAGCATGATCAGAAATAGTAATATTACCAATCGTACAAGATGCCACCAAGTCCAGGGTTGCTACAGAGGTCAGAAAAAAATCAATCCTAGTGTGACATCTGTGTGGATTGGAAAAAAACCTTTAGAAGGCTTGGTTAGTTGATCCCTGTGCATTTTCTAGATAGTAAAGGCAGTGAAGGTTTGTCCTGGATGGAGCAGGAGCTAAGACTCTCACTGCAGAATACCCAGCATTTTGACATCCCTGTAGCTACAGCATTTATGTGGTTAGTGTGATTAAGTTTCTGGTCAACGGTGACACTTCAGAACCTTGATAGTGGGATAAAACTGGTAATACCATTGAAATACTAATGAAAGATGGTTTGATTCTATTGTTGAAAATGTCGATCACCTGTGTGACATTTTGCCACTAACTTGTCTAAGCTTTATGTTTTTTACGATATCCAGCATGAGTTAAAAAATTGCTTCAACATGTAAGGGAATTACAAATGTTACAGATAGCCAAACCAAATCAACCAATCTACCTTTGTATCTACAACACAATGAAATTAAATGCTTTAAAGATCTCAACAGTTTCTCCAATGGTTCCGAACCAGACTTTGTGAATAATTAAGTCCAGTTTTATACCTTAAACAAAAGACTTAAAATGTATTAAATATACAATAACTTTAACTGAGAAAAAATAAACAAGTTAATTCAGTTAATGTCTATGCTTTTAGCCCAAAACGTGTTTTTTCAGCTCCCAATGACACAAAAGACAGAAGATAAACAAACATAGTTAAGGGATAAATGAAAGAAAATAACAAAACTGGCCAGATTTCCTAATTATTTTCACTATGTGTTATTTCATAGGAATAGATGTGGACTCCTTGGTTGCTTTTCTGGAAATATCAATCGGGGTCATCTTTTCCTTTCACTCAGGTACAGTTAGCAATACTTTTAATTTAGCTTTCTAATCAGTTGGCTTCCAAAAGTTGGTGAGGGAGATTAGGCGAGGACTTTCAAATCTTTATGCTGAGTCAATAGCAGCCAAATGCTTCTCCTCAGTAAACATTGTTAAAAAAAACTCTAACTATGGTCCCACCCAGAAACTGACCATCGTTTCCCGAAACCTCAATATTTGCCATCTGCTTGGATATAGGGTGTCTCCATAATTTGTAGAAATCAATTCCCAGGTACTGACCCCATTAAGAACCAAATATCAGTTTAAACACAATGCTCTTCATGGGATTATTGTATCTGTAGGAACAATTTTAACAGGAAACAGCCTGCAATTAACATACAGTCCTGGCCTCACAAAGAAACAAAAGCTAGTTTGGCCTGTTCTTTTTCTTTTATCAAGGGTCTTCAGTTCACAACTCCAAACTAAAATTGATAAAAGAATAAAAATAAAACTAACAAAAAATTAGCAAGAGTTCCAACATAACCACTTTGAAATCAATCAACCCCGCTTTTGATCTTATGATGCACAGACATTATCAATTAAGCAGCTGAAATTAGTTGATCCTAAATTACTACCCCAAGGAACTTAGGACCTTGTGGCACAGTGTGGTGTTCCTACCTCTGAACCAGGAAGCTAGGGTTCAAGTTCCATCTGCTCCAAAGGGGATTCGTAACATCTCAACAGACTGATTAGAAAATATAAAACCCTGAGGACGTATTGAGTGATTTCTTGGGACCAAGACGATTGACTCTACAATCGTGTCCCTTTGTGCTAGGTATAACTCCAATCTGATTCCTATTGACTTCAATTTTGCTACAGCTCCTTGGTTAAATGCTGCCCAATGTCCAAGATTGCCACTCTCCTCACTGCTCTGAAATTCAGGTCTTTCACACACATTTTGACCAAAGCTGTTGAGTTCTTCTACTGGGTACCCAAAGGATCTAAACATCATTGAGCAGTGACTATGTGCTATTTCACCACTTTGAAAACATAGCTTGCTACCACTTTGGTTACATTTGAAAATAGACTGATAAGCAGAAATTGGCCAGCTTGAATTTAACTACTTTTTTTGTGGACAGCACGGGGCAATTTTCCACATAATCAAGTAGGTGTTCATGTTGTAGTTGAAACAGAACGGAACCTCATTGACCAAGATGACTTGACCCTGAAGGACCCAACAGCCGTACCAGATCAGCAGGTGAAAGAGTTAACACAAGACAGCTAGACTGGATGTGCAGCAATTTCCAAAACACAAATCATCAGCATTATGGCCATATGATGACAGACCCCATGTCTTTGTCATAGCTGTTATGACATAGAATGTATTTATTTAATAAAGATTGACTTGTGATGGTGGAATCTCAGGAGCAAACCAAGATGAATCATTCACTTAGCATACTCAAATTTGTTGCAAATATTTGTCTTGTCATTTACACATCTGCTGGGCCCTTCCATCAGTAGGATGGTGTTGCTCATGGAATTTCATCTTTCTTTTTCCTTTATTCTTTCATGGGATGTGGTGTTACTAACAAATCAGCATTTGTTCTCTATCCCAACTACCCTTGAACAAAGTTGTTTGCTAAGCCATCTCAGACAGCATTTAAGAATCAACCACGTTCCTATCGGTCCAGAGCCACATGTTGGTCATATTGGGTAAGGTGGGAGGTTCCCTTCCTTAATGGATATTAATGAACCAGATGAGTGGTTACCACAAAGTAATAGCGGTGACCATGAAACTGAGATTAGCTTTATAATTCCAGAATTATTAATCAAATTTAAAAATTCAACCAGCTGCCATGGTGGAATTTAATCCACATTCCCAGACCTGGGCTTGTGGATTACTAGCACAGTGATATTATTGCTATGTCACTATCTGCCCAGACCAATTAGACAAAACTTTAATTTGACCTACTGCTTGTGAAATCACTGTTTTCTATAGCATGTTGTTTCCATTGTTCAGCATACGTATAGTGAACCTGATAAAGCAACAGCATGTGACATGTCATTTTTTAGCTTTTTTAGGTATGTGCAAGGCAAAAAAATGGTTAGGTCAAAAATTGGGCCCTTGAATACAGAAACAGGGGAATATATTACTAGGAACAAAGAAATGGCAGAGGAATTAAATGGGTACTTCAGATCTGTGTTCACTGGGGAAGACACAAGCAATCTCCCTGAGGTAACAGTGGCTGAAGGACCTGAACTTAAGGGAATTTATATTTGCCAGGATTTGATGTTGGAGAGACTGTTAGGTCTGAAGGTTGATAAGTCTCCGGGGCCTGATGGTCTGCATCCCAGGGTACTGAAGGAGGTGGCTCGGGAAATCGTGGATGCGTTGGTGATTATTTTCCAGAGTTCAATAGATTCGGGGTCGGTTCCTGAGGATTGGAGGGTGGCTAATGTTATACCACTTTTTAAGAAAGGTGGGCGAGAGAAAGCAGGAAATTATAGACCAGTTAGTCTGACCTCAGTGGTGGGAAAGATGCTGGAGTCAATTATAAAGGATGAAATTACTGCCCATCTGGATAGCAGTAACAGGATAGGACAGAGTCAGCATGGATTTATGAAGGGGAAATCATGCTTGACTAATCTTCTTGAATTTTTTGAGGATGTAACTATGAAGTTGGATGAGGGAAATCCAGTAGATGTAGTGTACCTGGACTTTCAGAAAGCTTTTGATAAAGTCCCACACAGGAGGTTAGTGAGTAAAATTAGGGCGCATGGTATTGGGGGCAAGGTACTAGATTGGATTGAAAATTGGTTGGCTAATAGGAAACAAAGGGTAGTGATAAACGGCTCCTTTTCGGAATGGCAGGCAGTGACCAGTGGGGTACCGCAGGGATCCGTGCTGGGACCGCAGCTTTTTACAATATATGTTAATGATATAGAAGATGGTATCAGCAATAACATTAGCAAATTTGCTGATGATGCAAAGCTGGGTGGCAGGGTGAAATGTGATGAGGATGTTAGGAGATTACAGGGTGACCTGGACAAGTTAGGTGAGTGGGCAGATGCATGGCAGATGCAGTTTAATGTGGATAAATGTATGGTTATCCACTTTGGTAGCAAGAACAGGAAGGCAGACTACTACATCAATGGAATCAATTTATGTAAAGGGGCAGTACAGAGAGATCTGGGTGTTCTTGTACAGCAGTTAATGAAGGTAAGCATGCAGGTACAGCAGGTAGTGAAGAAGGCTAATAGCATGCTGGCCTTCATAACAAGAGGAATTGAGTATAGAAGCAAAGAGGTGCTTCTGCAGCTGTACAGGGCCCTGGTGAGACCACACCTGGAGTACTGTGTGCAGTTCTGGTCTCCAAATTTGAGAAAAGACATTCTGGCTATTGAGGGAGTGCAACATAGGTTCACGAGGTCAATTCCTGGAATGGCAGGATTACCTTACACTGAAAGACTGAAGCGACTGGGCTTGTATACCCTTGAGTTTCGAAGATTGAGAGGGGATCTGATTGAGACGTATAAAATTATGAAAGGATTGGACACTCTGGCAGTAGGAAACATATTTCCACTGATGGGTGAGTGCCGAACCAGAGGACACAGCTTAAAAATACGGGGTAGACCATTTAGGACAGAGCTCAGGAGAAACCTCTTCACCCAGTGAGTGGTGGCTGTGTGGAATGCTCTGCCCCAGAGGGTAGTGGAGGCCCACTCTCTGGATTCATTTAAGAAAGAGTTGGATATAGCTCTCAAAGATAGTGGAATCAAGGGTTATGGAGATAAGGCAGGAACAGGATACTGATTAGGAATGATAAGCCATGATTATATTGAATGGCAGTGCAGGCTCGAAGGGCTGAATGGCCTACTCCAGCACCTATTGTCTATTGTCTATTTTCAGGTATGCCTGGTGCTACTTTTGGCATGCTCTCCCACACTTTGAGCTTGAGTTGTTTCTTTTATTTGAAGTTAATGACAAATGGTTAAAAACGGTGGTGGTCTGCAATGCCTCATGGATGCACATTTGTGAATTGCTAGATTTCTGAATATTCGCATGGTCCCTTTTATGCAGTCAAGTTTGTCCTCAGTGTGAAGATGAATCTCTTCTCAAATCTGTGCAGTGGTCACTCCCTTCCCAATACTGTTATCGACAAAAGCATCTACGATAGCTAGTTTAGTGAGGACAAGGTCAATGAGATTTTTCCTCATGCTCATTCACCATGTACTTAAAGGCCCAGCATTATACCCATATCTGTCAGCCAGCTCAGTCAACAGTGTTGCTACCAAACCACTGTTGGTGAGGGGCATGCAAATTCCCTATCTAGTGTACATTCTTTGCCTTTGACAATGTCAGTGTTAGTTCCAAATGATGTTCAATCCAAAAGAATACCAATTCATAGTTATTTAATCAGTCTGTTTGGACATGCAGCTGCACAGTCTGGGACAGTTGGAACTCCAACCTAAATCTTCTGGCTCTGAGGAAAGGACATCACCACTGATCCACAAGAGCCTCAAATGTACTTGGCATGATTCAAATTTATGCAGGGAAATCTCTCAAGTCCACCAGCTTAACCATGTAGCCACAAGTACTGAGCTATGACCACAAGACAAATACTGATCATAAATTGGGTTAAGGTAGTAAGTGATAAACAGCAAAACATTCCCATGACCATAGAATCTCTACAATTCAGAAGTAGGCCATTCAGCTCATTGAGTCCACACCAACCCTCAAAGAGTATCCCTCCCAGGCCCATCCCCTGTAATCCTGCAATTCCCATGGCTAATCCCCCCAGCCTGCACATCCTTGGACATTATGGGCAATTTAGCATGACCAATCCACCTAACCTGCACATCTTTAGACTGTGGAAACCAGAGTACCCTGGATGAAACCCATGTAGACATGGGGAGAACATGCAAACTCTAAAAAGACAGTCACCCAAGGATGGAACTGAACCCATGTCCCTGACGGTGTAGGCAGTAGTGCTAACCACTGAGCTAATGTGCCACGTCATGTTTGGACAGATGTCAGGACACATCAATGTTTCCAGAATGAATGTTGGGAACATATAATTACTATTAAACTTATCTGACTGTTTAGCACAGTAATATGGGCTATAACTTAACTAGTCTGTGGGTGAGCTCTCCCAGTTTTGGCAATAATGTCTGGATATTAACATGAAGAACTTTGCAGAGTTGAGTGGAAAAATACTGTGAACGTTGGAAATTTTAAATAAAACAGAAAATTGTGAAATATTCAGGAGGGCTCACTGCCTGTGAAGCGAAACCTGATTTAATCATGCAGGTCGTTAACCTTCTGGTTCACATTTCTGATAAAAGGCCATTAACTCTTTATCTCTTCACAGATCCTGCAAGAATTGCCAAGTGTTTCCAACATTTCTGAGAATAGCTACACATCCTTTTCAGTTCTGGAATTCTCCTTTTACACATCTCTTTCCAAATGTGCCACAAAGCCTTCCGCTGATCAACTTTGCTTCGTTTGATGCCATAGAGACAAACAAACTGCAGATGCTGGAATCCAAAGTAGACAGGCAGGAGGCTGGAAGAACACAGCAAGCCAGGCAGCATCAGGAGGTAGAGAAGTCGACCTTTAGGAGATACTTATTCCCACTTCACCTCCCTGCCCCCTTTATTTGCAGCTCCCCCTACACACAACCCCAGTCCTGAAGAAGGGTCAGGCCCGAAAGCTCAACTTCTCTACCTCCTGATCCTGCCTGGCTTGCTGTGTTCTTTTGGTGCCATGGTAATTTGCGTGGATTGCTGGCTTTGGGAGTGTTTCCCCGTGCAGAAGGCAACCGTATCGATGCAAGGTATCATTGCGCAATGATATTCCAGGTGGGTGTAAGCATGGAAACACGTTATTGATATTTTCTAATCAACCTGTTCAGAAATGTTATTATACACCCCTAAAGAAGGGAAGATTATGGAAAGGGTAAATCATCCTAATCGGAATTACTGCCCAGGGCTTTGATAAGGAAGCAAGACACAACCAATGGGGCGTTTTCTCCCGCTTTCAGCGTATACGACTTATCAACGAATTCTATTGGACAACACTGGTCTACGGTATAGTTTTGGAACGGATACATAAAAATCAATTGGTTACCTAAACTACAAAGATGAACGAAAAGCCTATTTCAAAGAGACTTCGGAGATGGTTTTATGGTGCCAAAGTTTTCTTAAAGTGAACTAAACGACAGTTTAGTTACGATAAACCAAGCAGCCCTACCACACTAAGCAGAGAAACAATATTGCTCCCGACAGTAAATTCAAGAAGTGATTTTGATTTACACAATAAGTAATTAAAAATGCATAGTCTGATTAGAACTTCGGCAAAAATCCATCAAAGGTACTTGAGAATTCTGTGCAACTCATGGTCAGCCTATCGGAAAGTCCGTACGTGAATGTCACGTCTCAACCAAAACGATTCACACGATCCGTTCCCACGAAGTCGATTACATTTTTACTTTCACATTGGTAACTAATGCTTGCAAATGTTTATATTCACTACCTCCATGTACCACAGGAACAATGGAAAAATGTGCCAGACAGATCTGAGAATATGTTGCCGATTTGTAATGTTATGAAATTGCAAAGAATAAATCTAAATCTCAAGACAAGCTAAAAGGCACTGGCATCTCGCAGCATTTCTTTGGGTGGTGCTTACCTGGTGATTGACTTGGTTAGTATTGGATACTTTTTTAACAGAAACAAGTATTGGTGTAGTAAGAGTCGGTGGAAAGGCCTATCGGGCGTTGAATGTCCCGACATCATTAAATTCAAGCTTAGCTGCAGCAATCCTGTACTGACGCCACTTACGTCTACTTTCGATTGAACACAAAACGCCTCGGCGGTTACCGTAAATAACTGCACCAGGATACGAACAGATCCTGTTCAACTACTTCCCAAGAAATCATTGGGAACCAGCGCCGTCTAGCAGAATATTATTCTAGATTCATGTAAATGCTCTGACTGTTTTCTTAAATTCCGAGTATGTATCCCGACTAAAGAGGTTTTTTTTCTGGGATTTACATGTTAATGAATCGAAACCTGCAACCCATTCTAAAAGATGATAGACTTAACAGCAATCTAGGTTTGTTCAATATGTAGTATCAGTTGCATGACACTGTGATCTTGTGTCATAAATTCAGTGTCTAATGATCCTGCCCCACTAGCTATCTGAGGAAGGAGCAGTGCTCCTTAAGCTAGTGCTTCCAAATAAACCTGTTGAACTATAACCTGGTGTTGTGTGATTTTTAACTTTGTCTGATGTGGGCAGCGGACACCACTACTCATGATTTGGAGATGCCGGTGTTGGACTGGGGTGTACAAAGTCAAAAATCACACAACACCAGGTAATAGTCCAACAGGTTTAATTGGAAGCACACTAGCTTTCGGAGCGTCGCTCCTTCATCAGGTGATAGGATACCTGTTGGACTATAACCTGGTGTTGTGTGATTTTTGACCACTACTCATGATTACCTTGAATAACAAAGCAAGCTTGAAGGGCTAAAAGTTCCTATCCCTAAGGTTTCGATGTGGCTTGTACAAGAGCTTAATGGTTTCCTCATACAAAGGTGGCAATATGAATAAGAACTATACAGATTATGCACTTGCAACTTTTTAAAAAAATTAAAGTTTGTCTGTTTTGGTGAAAATGCACAGTAATCATAATGTATTGGGAATAATACATGGGAGAATAAATTAAATTACAGAAAGCTGATATTGTCTGGATGGACTAAATAGTCTCCTGCACCATTACGATTCCATAACATTACCAAATAATACTTCAAGCATAATTACAATGTGCTTGGCATTTTTCTACAAATATGGGAAATCTGTAAAGGATGTTTCACAAAAGATTAGGAAGAAGTGTTCTATCGCCTGAAGGATACATATCCACTGACAAGGAGAAAGTGAGGTCTGCAGATGCTGGAGATTAGAGCTGGAAATGTGTTGCTGGAAAAGCGCAGCAGGTCAGGCAGCATCCAGGGAACAGGAGAATCGACGTTTCGGACATAAGCCCTTCTTCAGGAATGAGGAAAGTTTGTCCAGCAGGCTAAGATAAAAGGTAGGGAGGAGGGACTTGGGGGAGGGGCGTCAGAAATGTGATAGGTGGAAAGAGGTCAAGGTGAGGGTGATAGGTCAGACTGGGGTGGGGGCGGAGAGGTCGGGAAGAAGATCTCAGGTTAGGAAGGCGGTGCTGAATTTGATGGATTTGACTGAGACAGGGTGGGGGGAGGGGAAATGAGGAAACTGGTGAAATCCGAGTTCATCCCTTGTGGTTGGAGGGTTCCTAGCCGGAAGATGAGGCGTTCTTCCTCCAACCGTCGTTTTGTTGTGGTCTGACGATGGAGGAGTCCAAAGACCTGCATATCCACTGACAAGACCATCCAATGCTTCTAAATTGATTTTTAGCCTTTGTAACTAATCCAATAGCAATATAACAAATTGTAACCAATTTTGTTACATATTACAAATCAATAACTTTAAAAACATTTAAACTTCCAATTGATAGTTTAAAGGATGATACGAGATTTCACATTCTAAGAATTTTATTATAAATAGAATGAAAGCACTATTAACTATACACTTTTTATAGGTAACATACTTTAAACTATAGGAACAGAAATGACCTTTTCAATTTTTAGTAAAACTGGACTAGTGTCCTGTCAAATTGAATAACTAGGGCTGCAGAGTGAACTTTAAGCTAACCAAAGTGTGGGGAGGGCAGTGTTGTTTGGGAGAGAGAAACCTTACTAAGCAAAAGGATATGGTAGCACTGAAGGATAGTCACTTGGACAGCATTACCCAAAGTGGGAGAGGAAGAAAAGAGTGTACAAACATAGCTAAACTGCAGTAAATAGGTGGTGGTTTGGGGGGTGGGGGGCACAAAAAAGACATGTAGTATTTGGAACAAAATAAATGAATTCATGACACAAACAGAAATTAATATCCGATAAGGCTACAAGGGTATCAAAACTGGGAACTAAATATTCAGTGATATGTCAATTTTTGAAAGGACAGGAAGAAGCAAAGTGTGGTGGGATAGTTTTGTTAGCTTGTTACAATATAACATTGAACATAGAATATTACAGTGCAGTACAGGCCCGTCGGCCCTTGATGTTGCACTGACATGTGAAACCAAACCGAAGCCCATCTAACCTACACTAATAGCAAGAGATTATCTTGGATCAGAGATACAGAGTTCATATGACTGGAAGTTAAAAAGGAAGAAGACACCATTGGAATGGTTTATAGGCCTCCTAAATGTAGCTATATTGTACAATAAGGAATAAATCACGAGATAGGACACTTTAAAAAAGCAGTACATTAACATTGAAACAAAAAACCTTTGAAATCTTTCTCCTCTCACCTCAAAATTATGCCCTCTAGTTTGAACTCCCCTAACCTAAGGAAAAGATCTTTGCCATTTGAAATAATTCTACAGCAGCCACTATCCTGTCACCAAGTAACTCTTTATTTACATGCTCTAGCTTTCTCAGAGTGACATTCCTGTTTATACCTGTCAGCCAAGGCCTCCTGATTGGGGCTGTTAATCTGGTCCAAGGCCATAGAGTGTTTGCTTTAGTTCCTCTCAGGAGATTTTGTCAGCAGGCCAGGTTCCTCCAACTCTGCCTCTGAAACAAGCACTGTGTAATGTATAGTAACTCACACCTGTACATACAACATCTTGGAAGAAATTCATTCTCCTCTTCAGGTGGCAAATGCATTGAGGCGGTGACATCCACCGTGTACATCTCAGATTCTGAGGTTTCTTCAATGCTTGAAGCAGAGGAAGAATCCACGGGTTCCAGAACAGCTGGAAAGCCAGTTGTGGAGCTGGGCACACCTTGTTCTTGCACTGTTTGCAAGTTTGCAGCTTTCATTAAATCCTTGTGCTTGTTCAGCACCATCGCACCTACCCAAATTTTATACATCACTAGACCTGACTTAATATTGACTATGCCTCTCACCCATGCAGGGCCATTCCCATGTTTCGTACAGCAAACTTCAGAAAATGTGACCTCATAGAATATGAGTTCCCTGATTGGGGCTGTTAATTTGGTCCCTCATCAGGTTCACACCCCCAACCAACCCACACGCCACTTCTGGCACCTTTCACTGCCACCGCAGGAAGTGCAAAACCTGTGCCAAACCACTCCCCTCACCTCCATCCAAGGCCCCAAAGGATCCTTCCACATCCATCAGAAATTTACCTGTACCTCTACAAATGTCATCTACTGTATCCGTTGCACCCGGTGTGGTCTCCTCTACATCGGGGTGACAGGTCACTTTCTTGCGAATTGTTTCGGAGAACATCTCTGGGATACCGACACCCACCAACTCCACCGTCCCGTGGCTGAACACGTCAACTCCCCTCCCACTCCGTCAAGGACATGCAGGTCCTGGGTCTCCTCCACCACCAAACCATTATCACCTGATGCCTGGAGGAATAACGCCTCATATTCTGACTTGGGATCCTGCAACCACACGGAATAAATGTGGATTTCAACAGCTTCCTCATTTCCCTCCCCCCACATTATCCCAGTCCTAAGCCTCCAACTTAGCATCTCCTTCCTGAACTGTCCATCCCCCGACCTATCACCTTCTCCCTCACCTTCATCCACCTATCGCCTTCTCAGCTTCCTTCCCCAAACCTCACTACCTCCCATCTATCTCTCAGCCCCCAGCCCACAAGCCACATTCCTGACGAAGAGCTTATACCCAAAACGTCAATTCTCCTGCTCCTCGGATGCGCCTGACCTGCTGTGCTTTTCCAGCAACACACTTTCGACTCTGATCTCCAGCATCTGCAGTCCTCACTATCTCCTATTAATCTGGTCCAATCAGGGAGTTCAGTTGACAGATATAAACAGAAATATCAGAGGTTCTGTTCAATCTGAGAGCTGGCTCAGTGTCATGGACTCTCTACGGATAAGTAAAAGGTGATTTGGTAATGGGACACCAGCATCTGTGGAGTTATTTCAGAGATGAGAAGAGAAAAGCATGCTCCTGAAGAAATTCATTTGCAACAGTCATCTTTCAATTGAGGTACACATTTCTGGAATCATGTTGTTATTTGGGAAGCTTGACTTATTCGATCCTGCCATCTAAGACTGGGCCCAGAATCTGGAAACAATATGTTATTTTTTCAAAGTATTGACATTTGAGCAGATGAAATTCAGTGAGTAATTCTCCTGACAGCTTGTGGACCCACAGCTTTTTCAGTGAATAGGAGCCTAACTTTCCCTGAAAACTACCTGAAAAATTAATTCTGTCTGTTTCTTTCTCCATAGTTGCTGTATGACCCACTGGCTATTTCCAGCATTATCTGATTTATTTTTCAAGAAAAGGCAGATTATGGTTCTCATCCTATTTCTGTGGCCATTCACAAATTCAAAACACTACAAACATTAACTAATTGAACAACGATTTGGAGGTGCTGGCATTAGACTAGAGTATACAAACTTAAAAAAATCACCCAACACCAAGTTATAGTCCAATTTGGACTATCTTTGGAAGCACTAGTTTTCAGAGCGCTGGTCCTTCGTCAGATGGTTGTGGATTATAAGATCATAGGACACAGAATTTATAGCAAGAGTTTACAATGTGATGTACTAATATTATATATTGAAAAAGACCTGGATTGTTTATTAAGTATCATCTTATTGATTGGGCCACGTTGGTTTCAGTTCTTTCTTATATAAATTCCAGAACTTTCTTAAAGTTACATTCTCAAGTGAACTTTAACAATAGTTCAAGATTAGAGTGGTGCTGGAAAAGGACAGCAGGTCAGGCAGCGTCGAGGCACCACTCCAACCTTGACTCTGATCTCCAGCATCTGCAGTCCTCACTTTCGCCTCGTTGATTTTAACAACAGGTGCCATGTTGACCCTGATAATGCATTGAAGGTGGGAGGCTGTCTGTGCACCAATGTTCAGACTGATTTTAATTCTAAAAAAGGTATTTACAGAATCTTACATGGATTCATGCAGTTTTTGAGCAAAACAAAATGTAATTCTGCAAGTTGGACTGTTGGACTATAACCTAGCGCTGGGTAATTTTTAACTTATTAAACAATCGCTGCCTACAGCCAAATCAAGAGGTGAAAACCTCTCGCTGAAGCCTATGTAGCGAGCAATAAGATGCCTTTTAGTGAAGATCCACCTCACCACAACTGCCCTTCGACTCGCAGAGGTACGGTATGGAGTGGGCGGGGTCAAGATGTCTTCATCGCTTTCATCAAATCAGAAACCTTCCGATATTGTCCAATCAGCGAGCGCGTGGTGGATCTCGCGGTGACGCGGTTGTCAGGTCCCGCGAGAGGCACGAGAGCGCGCCAATTGAGTGAAGGAGCGGTAGGTATGGTGCTGCAGAACAGTGGGAAGCTGAGAGCGGACAGACAGCCGGTGGCCGACACCAGTTACTCGTGAGTTTCAGCACTGTTCGCTGTCGTGATCGGCGGGGAGTGATGACTGCAGCTACTGAGCAACAGGCTTTAGCTGCAACTCCCGAGAGATGAAGGACATCTCTGGGCAAAAACATACCAGCGTTACGTTCGATAACACTTACATGAAGCAGGCCTCTCAGAGCTGAAGCTAGTGCAGTTACTGCAGGCTGATCACTCACTATACCTGTGATCCAGTTAGTGCTGTGTTCTCGGAGCGAATTACAGCCGATGCTGGAACCTGTACTGACAGCAAAAAGTGCTGGAAATCACAGGGAGTCAGAGAGCAAACTAACGTTTCGAGTCTTGACGACTCTTCAGAGCTTTATCTTGCTCTCTGTTCACAGATGTTGCCAGATCCGATGTGATTTCCAGTGCTTATTGTTTTCGGTGCTGTGTATTCCCGTTCGTGTTGTTTCACTGTTAGAGCTGGAATGCACTGAGTAAGTGTAGCTCACGCCTATCCGCTCCCCACCCCTGCATTATTTTGCGCTGCCTCTACTAGCAATTATGTGGAGGTGCCGATGTTCTCCGGGGGTGGACAAAGTTAAAATCAGCAGTTCAGGCAGCATCCAAGGAGCTTCGAAATCGACGTTTCTCTGGATTAGTGGTGCTGGAAGACCACAGCAGTTCAGGTCTGGATTAGTGGTGTTCTTCCAGCACCACTAATCCAGAGAAACGTCGATTTCGAAGCTCCTTGGATGCTGCCTGAACTGCTGTCCTCTTCCAGCACCACTAATCCAGAATCTGCTTTCCAGCATCTGCAGTCATTGTTTTTACCAAAGTTAAAATCACACGAAACCGGGTTATAGTCCAACAGATTTATTTGGAAACACTAGCTCTCGGAGTGCTGCTTCTTCATCAGATAGCCAGTGATCATAGAACACAATTTATAACAAAAGATCATAGTGTCATACACTGATAAGATATGTTGAATAAACTCCAAAAGCTTGCACTTCTAAATAAGCCTATTTGATTATAACCTGGTGTTGTGTGATTTTTGACTTTGTCTACGAGCAATTGATCGTTGAAACTAAAAATCACCCAACTTTTGAGTCTACAATATTTGTGGGAAGCATTTAATATATACAATTTACATATGTTGTGCCTGCCTTTATTGAGATTGTGCGAAAACTTCTAAATAATTTGAATGTAGTTGGATTCTTGCCTGATTTGTCTGAACAACAGTGTGTTGCTGGAAAAACACAGCAGTTCAGGCAGCATCCAAAGAATTGAAGATTCGACCGTTCAGGCATAAGCCCTTCATCTGGCTTATGCTGCCTGATCTGCTGTGCTTTGCCAGCAACACACACTCGACTCTATCTCCAGCATCTGCAGTCCTCGCAACAGATTGTTGCACCGAAGAAAACATATGCGCCCATCCATAAATGCATGAAGTGGGTTTTGGTGCTGCCTGTTTATAATTATGCTTATTTAATTCTGATGTCTGGCAAGTTAGAGTGGAATCTTAAACAAAAATTTGTAATTAATCTTTTTCGTCAAATCACTAGAATTTAGGAAAAAACTCAATTTTTAAGAGATGAATAATATGCATTCTAATGTGTTTAGACAGTTTGGATTATATTGGGATGGACAACGGGGCATCCATAGAATAATATGAGCAGGGCTTATGGTGGTTTGATATATGGAGCCTTGGGAATGTGATTTCTCAAAACGATTCTCAGAATGCTGTACCCAAGTTCTACACATTAATGTAATGTGATCAGTCAAATCATTTTGACTAATATTGTAACTGAAGATGCTCTATTCGCAACTTCACAGATCACAACAAAAACGTTTTTCCAATTACAAAGAAGAGCAATTAAGTACTTTTTTATTCATTCACGGCTATGGGTGTCGCTGGCTGAGCCAACATTTATTGTCTGTCCCTAGTTGTCCTCTGGTGGTTGTGGCAGGCAGCTTCTTGAACTGCTTGACTCGGTATGCTATCGATCAACCCACAATGCTGTTAAGAAAGGAATTCCAGATATAAAAATGGAAACTTTCCAAGCCAAATGGCAGTTCATAATAGCCTCCGCATGGGTTTATGGAAATGTAAGCAGTCCTTGAGTTCTAGGAAGCTTTGTTTAAGATAGTCATAGAGATGTACAGCATGGAAACAGACCCTTCGGTCCAACCCGTCCATGACGACCAGATATCTCAATACCATCTCAGCTAGTAAAAATTTGAAATAAACCAATATTTTCCATAATCCTTTTAAAAAAAAGGCTTCAAAGAATATTGAATATTATCATTTTAATAATGGTTAATTAATTGAAGATTGAATTCGTGACTTCGATGTCATATCATTGAAATCCTCAGTTTCACATGATGTCAAAATTATTTCTCAGTACTAAAACTTTAGTCCATGTTAAAACGCTACCCTCAGGCTAGCTTGCTACTTTTAAAATGAACTTCATACCTATTTCTGTGCAAGCGATTTCAATTGTCTCAGCATGCCTGTGTTGAATCTTAAACATTCAGTTTATTCAACTTTCCTGCTCTTGCTCCATGTGACTTTAAATATATTAAGTCAATACCAATTTCCTTTGAAAGATATTCTTAAATCTGCTTCCATCTGTGGTTAAGGCAATAAGTTGCTGTATTTATCTTAAAAGTCTTTTAGTCTCCAAACCAATCTTTTTGCCAATTATTGTAGCTCTGTCTCCTTCAGTTCCTGAACTTGGTGCTATTTAAACTGTTTCTGTCTACTCTGTCAAAAACACACATAGTTATAGAGTTGTACAGTGTGGAAACAGACCCTTCAGTCCAACTCATCCATGCCAACCAGATATCCTAAATTAATCTCGTCCAATTTGCTAGCATTTGGCCTATATCCCCTGTAAACCCTTCCTATGTATATACCCATCCAAATGCTTTTTAAATGTTGTGATTGTACCAGTCTCCACCACTTCCTTTGGCAGTTCCTTCTATACACATATTACCCTCTGTAAAAAACATTGCCCTTAAGGTCCCTTTCATATCTTTCCTCTTTTACCTTAAAACTATGCCCTCTAGTTTTAATCTTCCCTGGGAAAACGACCTTGTCCATTTATCCCATCCATGCCCCTTATTATTTTATGAACCTCTATAGGGTTACCCCTCCGCCTCCAATGCTCCAGGAAGAATAGACCCGGCCTATTCAGCCTCTCCCTTTTGCTCAAACCCTCCAACACTGACACTGTGCTTGTAAATCTTTTCTGAACCCTCTCAAGTTTAACAACAGCTTTCCTATAGCAAGGAGACCTTTACTGAATGCAGTTTTTCAGAAGTGACCTGACCAATGTCCTGTACAGCTTCAACATGAAATTCCCAACTCAATGTACTGACCAATAAAGCCAAGTGTACCAAACCCTCCTTCACTGCCCTGTTTACTTTCAGCTCCACTTTCAAGGAACAATGAACCTGCACCCCCAAGGTCTCTTTGTTTGGCAACACCCCCCAGGACCCTACCATTAAGTATATAAGCCCTGCCCAGATTTGCCTCACCACAATGCAGCACATCACATGTATCTGAATTAAACTCAATCTGCACGACCAATTTTGGTGTAATCTGCAAACTTGCAAACCATTCCTCCTATATTCACATCCAATCTGTTTATATAAATGACAAAAAGCAGTGGACCGAGCGCCAATTCTTGAGACACACCACTGGTCACAGACCTCCAGTTCAAAAAAACCTTCCGCCACCACCCTCTGTCTCCTACCTTCAAACCAGTTTTCTATCCAAATGGCTGGCTGTTCCTGGATTCTACATGACCTAACCTTGCTAAACACTCTACCATGTGGAATCTTGTTGAACGCCTTGATGAAGTCCATATAGGCAGCATCCATCACTCTGCCTTCATCAATCTTATTTATCACTTTTCCAAAAAAAACTCTGTCAATTAGTGAGTCACAATTTTCCATGCACAAATCTATGTTAAATGTCCCTAATCAATCCTTGCCTTTCCAAAACATTGACTCTGCTCAGATGCTGCCTGACCAGCTGTGCTTTTCCAGCTCCACTCTTTTTGACTCTTTCCAAATACATGTAAATCCTGTCCCTCAGAATCCATTCCACAACTTAGCCACCACTGATGTCAGGCTCACCAGTCTACAGTTTTTCCTTACCAACTTTCTTAATTAGTGGTGCCACATTAGCCACCCTCCAATCTCATGGTATCTCACCCTTTGCTATGGATAATATAAATATCTCAGCAAGGAATCCAGCAATCACTTCCCTAGCTTTCCACAAATATCTGGGATACACCTGTTCAGGTACAGAGGATTTATCCACCTTTATTCATTTTGAATGTGAGGATTGAATCTTCTCTGCTTTAAGGAGAATAATCTTAGACTCTCTCTAGTTTTTAGTCATAAATGTAATCCTTTCACCCTGGCATGCATACATCGCTGCACCCTTCCTGAAATATTGTGACAGAATTGGACCTCTTGTTGGGCCTGAACCAGTAACTTACCTTTACCTTGCTAAGTGGGCAGCATGGTGGCTCAGTGGTTAGCACTGCTGCCTCACATTGCCAGGCACCCGAGTTCAATTCCCGCCTTGGGCGACTGTCTGTGTGGAGCTTGCACATTCTCCCCATGTCTGCGTGAGTTTCCTCGGGTGCTCCGGTTTCCTCCCACAATCCAAAGATATGCAGGCCAGGTGAATTGGCCATGCTAAATTGTCCCATAGCATTAGGTGCATTAGTCAGGGTAGGGGAATGAGTCAGGGTAGGTTACTCTTCGGAGGGTCAGTGTGGATTTGTTAGGCTGAAGGACCTGTTTCCATACTGTAGGTAATCGAATTTAATCTAAACTACTTTTGTCTGTACTGAATGCCTCATTCATAAAACCCAGGGATCTTGTTAGCACTTTCTTTTAAAGCCTTGTTAACATGTCATGCTATGTGCACAGATTCGTGTACATGAATTCTCACGTCTCTATTCTTCTGCCCTTTATACTTGTAATACTTAGCCATCATCCTCAAATTTAAAATCAAAATTGTTGACTAACCTTGACATGATCTACAGTTCCATCTACATCTACTTTCCTTTCCAAGGTTCTCTCATTTGTGCTCAACCTGAGTGAAATTCTTTGTGACAACCATTAGTGAATGCCCAAGATGCTGTGATGCACTTGGTTCAGGTAACAGCAATGGAGAAAGAATATGAGCATTTCGGGCCAACAACCTTTTATCAGTCCTTGATGCTATTGAGTATAGAACCTCTGATTTATTGTTTGCATCACATACAGTATACAGAGTAGAACACACCAAGTTATTGTGTAAATTCATTTTTATTTGGAATGAAGTAAGGTCTACATTTATATAATTCTTTCCATGGCCTCATGATGTCCCTAAGTATTTTGCAGCCATTGTAATATTTTTCAAGTGTGTTTGTTGTTGTAGTGCAAGATTGGAATTGCATCTTTCAATGTTGCCTTGAATCCAAAGTGGCAGGAGCAAGTAAAGATCAGTCCATTCCTCTGTTAATGATAAAATAGTCCTTTTGCACTTGATTTAAATGTATCTCTCGTGCTTTTGTTCCCACAGTGAGGATGGCTCCTCCCTTCCTGCACTCAAGCGCCTGGAGCGCAGTCAGTGGACAGATGAGATGGATGCACGATTTGGATTTGACCGTCTCAAAGATCCAGGCGAGAAGACTGGCTGGCTTATCAACATGCACCCAGTCAGTTGTCCTTCTAAGCTAATGTTGTCCCAGCGAGGGCCCTGATTTACAAATGCCTGACTTGAATGTTTGTATGAGGAATACAAACCCATACATAGGTGTAATTTAAATGATGTGGCATACAAACGTTTCCAGTGCTTTGTGTACTGACTTGCGAACCAATTGACTTAGAGTCATTGAGATGTACGGCACGGAAATAGACCTTTCAGTCCAACTCACCCATGTCGAGCAGATATCCCAACTCAATCTAGTCCCACCAGCCAGCACCTGGCCCATATCCCTTCAAACTCTTCCTATTCATATACCCATCCAGATGCCTTTTAAATGTTGTAATTGTACTAGCCTTCACTACTACCTCTGGCAGCTCATTCCATACATGCACCACCCTTTGCGTGAAAAAGTTGCCCAATAGGTCCCTTTTATATCTTTCCCCTCTCACCCTTAACCTATGCCCTCTACTTCTGGACTCCCCCACCCCAGGGAAAATACTTTGTCTATTTATTCTATCCATGACCCTCATGATTTTATATACCTTTATAAGGGCATCTCTCAGCCTCCGTCGCTGCAGGGAAAACAGCCCCAGCCTATTCAACCTCTCCCTATGGATCAAATCCTTGTAAGTCTTTTCGGAAACCTTTCAAGTTTCACAACATCTTTCTGATAGGAAGGAATCCAGAATTGCATACAATATTCTAAAATTGGCCTAACCAATGTCCTGTACAGCTGTAACATGACCTCCCAACTCCTGTACTCAATATTCTGACCAATAAAGGAAAGTATACCAAATGCCTCCTTTACTAACATATCTACCTGTGACTCCACTTTCAAGGAATTATGAACCTGCACTCCAAGGTCTCTTTGTTTAGCAACACTCCCTAGGACCTTACCATTAAGTGTATAAGTCCTGCTAAGATTTGCTTTACCAAAATGCAGCACCAAGCATTTATCTAAATTAAACTCCATCTGCCACCTCTCAGCCCATTGGTCCATCTGATCAAGATCCTGTTGTAATCTGAAATAACCTTCATTGTCCACTACACCTCCATCTGCAAACTTACTAACTGTACCTCTTATGCTCACATCCAAATCATTTATATAAATGATGAAAGGTAATGGACCCAGCACCGATCCTTGTGGCACTTCACTGGTCACAGGCCTCCAGTCTGAAAAACATCCGTCCACCACCATCCTCTGTCTTCTACCTTCGAGCCAGTTCTTATCCAAATGGCTAGTTCTCCCTGCATTCCATGAGATCTAACCTTGCTAACCAGTCTCCCATGGGGAACCTTTTTGAACATCTTACTGATGTCCATATAGATCACATCTACCACTATGCCCTCATCAATCCTCTTTGTTACTTCTTCAAAAAACTCAATCAAGTTTGTGTGACATGATTTCCCACACACAAAGCCATGTTGACTATCCCTAATCAGTCCTTGCCTTTCCAAATATGTGTACATCCTGTCCCTCAGGATTCCCTCCAACAACGTGCCCACCACCAACTGCAGGCTCACTGGTCTATAGTTCCCTTGCCCTTACCGCCCTTCTAAACAGTGGCACCATGTTAGCCAACCTCCAGTCTTTCGGTATCTCATCTGTGACTATTGATGATATGGATATTTCAGCAAGTGGCCCAACAATCACTTCCCTAGCTTCCCACACAGTCCTAGGGTACACCTGGTCAGGTTCTCGGGATTTATCCACTTTTATGTGTTTTAAGGCATCCAGCACTTCCTCCTCTGTAATATGGACATTTTTCCCTACATTCTATATCTTCCACATCCTTCTCCACAGTAAACACTGATGCAAAACACTTGTTTAGTATCTTCCCCCATCCCTTGTGGCTCCACACAAAGGCTGCCTTGCTGATCTTTGAGGGGCCCTATTCTCTCCCTAGTTACCCATTTGTCCTTAATGTATTTATGAAATCCCTTTGGATTTTCCTTTACTCTGATTGCCAAAGCTGTCTCACATACCCGTTTTGCCCTCCTGATTTCTCTCTTAAGTACACTCCTACTGCCTTTATACTCTTCCAAGGGTTCAATCGATCTGTCTTGTCTCAACCTGACATATCCTTGCTTCTTTTTCAGCGTTCCCTACACCTACCAGCCTTCAGAATCTCATCCTTTTCACTTCCTATGTCATTGGTTCCAATGTGTACAATGACCTCCTGCTGGTCCCTCTCCCCCTTGAGAACATTCTGCATCCTCTTTGAGACATCCTTGGTCCTGGCACCAGGGCGGCAACACATCATTCTGATTTTTTGCTGCTGGCCTTGGACTAGAGAGTCCCGTAACACAATCGATCTTTTGGAACCTGACGTACTCCTCATTGCATTAGAGTAGGTCTCAATACCAGAATCTTGGTTGTTCGTGCAACATTCCCCTGAGAATCCATCACCCACTACATTTTCCAAAACAGCATACTTGTTTGAAATGGGGCTAGCCACAGAAGACTCCTGCACTACCTGCCTACCTCTCTTACCTTTCCTGGAGTTAACCCATCTATGTAACTGTGTCTGCAACTTTTCTCCCTTCTTGTAACTGCCATTCATGACATCCCCTTGCTGTTGTAAATTTCTCAATGCCTCTAACTGTCTCTCTAACTGATCCATTCGATCTGATAGGATTCACAGCCAATGGCATTTATTGCAGATACAATCCTCAGTAACATGTAAACTCTCCATAAACTCGCACATCTGAAAAGAAGAGCATATCACTCTACCAAGGGCCATTTTTGCTTCTTTCAATCTAAGAATCCAGAAAATAACACTGTCTTATTCCTCTATGAAACACTGCTCCAGGCTGACTTGATACTTGTGGATTATATTTTTAAGTTTAATGAAGAGACATCTCAATAAAACATATAATCAAGGAAGAACCCAATCTACTCATTACTGCAGATTTACTGTCAGGTTGCACTTAATTATAATCACTTATCTGTATCTGTGTTGTGATCTCTCCCAAACAGGTTCCTCCAAAATTAGTTGTGAATTTTACGGTTTGTTAATTTTCCTAGACAATTTCCAATGTCAGCGATACATGAATTGTGAATGGACTCTAAAACGGAACCTGCTCACAACCTGGGATCACCTGTATTGTGATATATAGGTCATTCTGGTATAATGCGAGTTTCTGCTGCATGCAAATTCAATATTACTCGATTGACGAATTGGGGACAATATTTCTATAGCGCGAACATTTAAAGCATGAATTGGTTATAAGTTGATTCCAGCCCCAGTAGTTTCAATGGTGCTGCAATTACTGATTTTCTTACAACACAGGATTGCGTGACAATGGAACTACTGCGTTATAACAGAACTGACTGTATTGATGATGTAGGTTTCACAAATATGTTCCATGTGGTTTAGTGCCTGTTCATCTTTAAAGCTGTTCAAAGAATCATAATTTACAAACTTTATACTAAAAGTTATTGAACGTGACTTGTTTTTATGTATTTGTAAATTGCAACATTTATTTGCTCTGAACATATGCTGATTTTGATTTACAGACAGAACTCCTGGATGAAGATAAACGAATGATCAGTGCTGTGGATTATTATTTTATTGAAGAAGATGGGAGCAGATTTAAGGTGTGTAACAATTTATGTAAAGACTTTTTTTTTTCTCCTTCATGGGATGAGCATGTTGCGAGTTTGACTGTCTGGCCCATCTTCATTGGCTTTTGAACGTGATTGTCATCTGCTTTTTTGAACTGCTGCAGTCCATGTGGTGTAGTTAGGCCCCCCAGTGCTGTTGTGAAAAGAGGTCGAGGGCTTTGACCTAATGGTGGATGTGGAGAGCATTAAGTGAGCTGCTTATTCCCTGATGGTAGATAGTGTTAAGCCTTTTGAATGTTGGAGTTGTCAACCAGGCAAGTAGGGAGAATGCCACAGTAAAATGATCAACAGTGCTATCAAGCAGTATCTTCTCGGTAATGACCTGTTCAGTTTCACCTGTTTAGGTTCCACCAGACCCATGCAGCTGCTGTCCTCTTTGCAGCCTTGGTTTAAACATGAGAAAAAGGGCTGAATTCCAGAGGTAAAATGAGAGAGCCTTTGACATCAAGGCTGCATTTGACAGATGTAGCATTCAGAAGCTTCAACAAACTGTAATCAATGGGTACCAGGGGCAAGCGCTGTATTGGTTGGTGTCCAACCTAGAGTTGTACCATAGGATAGTTTGTGGTTATTGGAGGTCAGTCATCTCAGCTCCAGGATATCTCTACAGGGGTTCCTCAGGGTAGTGTCCAAGGCTCAACCATCTTCAGCTGCTTCATCAATGACCTTCCCTCTGTCATAAGCTCAGAAATGAGGATGTACACCAATGGTTACACACTGTTCAACATCATTTGAGACCCTTCAGACACAGTAGCAGTCTGAGTTCGAATGCACCAAGATCTGGACAATATCTAGCTTGGGCTGGCAAATTGCAAGTAACATTTGTGCCATGCAAATGCCAGTTAATGATCATCACCAATAAGAGACCACCTAAATACTGCCTCTTGACATTTAAAGAATTCATCACTGAATCCCCTACTATCAACAGCCTTGAGGTTAGCATTGACCAGAAATTCAACTGGACTCTCCAAATAATGACAGTGGCTACAAGAGCAGATCAGTGGCTAGAAATAGTGTGGTGAGTAACTCACCTCCTGCTTCCCAAGGCCTGTCCACTATCTACAAGAAGCAAATCAGGAGTGTGATGAAATATTTCATACTTGCCTGCATGGGCGCAACTCCAGCAGCACTCAAGAAGCTTGATATCATCGAGGGCAAAGCAACCCACTTGATTGGCTTTGCTTCCACACTGTACACCACCAGGTTCAGTAGCAGCAGTGTGTGCTATTAGATTCCCTACAGTGTGGAAACAGGCCCTTCGGCCCAACCAGTCCACACCGACCCTCCAAAGAGTAACCCACCCAGACCCATTTCCCCTCTGACTAATGCACCTGACACTATGGGCAATTTAGCATTGCCAATTCACCTGACTTGCACATCTTTGGACTGTGGGAGGAAACCGGAGCACCCGGAGGAAACCCACGCAGACACTGGGAGAATGTGCAAATTCCACACAGACAGTCGCCCGTGGCTGGAATCGAACCTGGGTCCCTGGTGCTGTGAGGCGGCAGTGCTAACCACTGAACCACCGTGCCACCCCTTTTTTTTTTCCACACTGACCCGCCGAAGTGCAACCCAGCCAGACCCATTCCCCTACATTTACCCCTTCACCTATCACTATGGACAATTTAGCATGGCCAATTCACCTGACTTGCACATCTTTGGACTGTGGAAAGAAACCGGAGCACCTGGAGGAAACACACGCAGACACAGGGAGAATGTGCAAACTCCACACAGACAGTTGCCTGAGGTGGGAATTGCACCTGGGTCTCTGACGCTATCTATACGATACATTGTAGGAATTCATCAAAAATCCTTAGACAGAATCTTCCAAACTCAGGATCACTTCCACTTAGAAGGACAAGGGTAGTACATATATGGAAACATCTGCAAGTTGCCTTCTAAGCCTCTCACCTTCCTGATTTGGAAATATATGATCATTCCTTCACAGTCACTGGACATTCTCTCCCTCTCAGCACATGGACTGAGCAGTTCAATAAGACAGCTCGCCAACACCGTGATAAGGCCAATTAGGCTGGGCAGTACATGCTGGCCATCCAGCGATGCTCACTCCTCACAAGTGAATTTAAAAACTAAACTCATGACTTGTGGTCTTGTAAATGGTGAACAGACTTTGGCAAGTAAGCAAGTAAATTACTCCCAGTCTCTGACTTGCTGTTATAGCCATAGTGTTTATATGTTTGGACAGGTCATTCTGTTATAATGTACGTTTTGTCAACACCAATTCGCTGTAACATGATTGATAAATTGGGAAAACTGAATCTAAAGTGCAAACTTTTAACCTTTTGGTTGTGTTGGTTGTATAACATCGTATAACAATTTGTAAAGCACCATTTTTCTGTAACACGGGTTGCACAAGGACACAATCATCATGTTATAGAAGAACTGACTGTATATAATTATTGTAAGACATCCCTGCTCCTATACTCAAATCCTCCCACACTGAAGGCCAACATACCATTTGCCTTCGTGACTGCCTGTTAAACTCTAATGCTTACCTTCAGCGATTGTTATGCGGATATCCAAGTTTCATTGTACATTTTCCCCCACAATCTATAGCCACTCATATAATAGCCTGCCTTCCTGTTTTTACCAACACATCCACTGGCTCCTCCTCATCAATTCTGGGTTACGTCCTTGAATAATAACAGCAGTTTTGTCAAGAATTATTTCACTTTCTCAAATCCATGCTGACTCTGTTCAATTCTGCTCTGTTTCCCAAGTGCTTACCTATTAAATCTTTCATAATGGTCTGTAGCATTTTCCCCACTACCAATATCAGACTGACCAGTCCTACAGTTCTCATAGAGTCATAGAGATGTACAGCATGGAAACAGACCCTTCATGCCAAACAGATATCCCAACCCAATCTAGTCCCACCTGCCAGCACCTGGCCCATATCCCTCCAAACCCTTCCTATTCATATAGCCATTCAAATGCCTCTTAAAAGTTGCAATTGTACCAGCCTCCACCACATCCTCTGGCAGCTCATTCCATACACGTACCACCCTCTGTGTGAAAACGTTGCCCTTCGGTCTCTTTTATATCGTTCCCCTCTCACCCTAAACCTATGCTCTCTAGTTCTGGACTCCCTGACACCAGGGAAAAGACTTTGCCTATTTACTCTATCCATGCCCCTCATAATTTTGTAAACCTCTATAAGGTCATCCTCAGCCTCCGACGCTCCGGGAAAACAGCCCCAGCCTGTTCAGCCTCTGCCTATAGCTCAAATCCTCCAACCCTGGCAACTTCCTTGTAAATCTTTTCTGAACCCTTTCAAGTTTCGCAACATCTTTCCGATAGGAAGGAGACTAGAATTGCATGCAATATTCCAACAGTGGTCCAACCAATGTCCTGTACAGCTGTAACATGACCTCCCAACTCCTGTACTCAATATTCTGACCAATAAAGGAAAGCATACCAAATGCTTTCTTCACTATCCTATCTACCTGCGACTCCACTTTCAAGGAGCTATGAACTTGCACTCCAAGGTCTCTTTGTTCAGCAACACTCCCTCAGACCTTACCATTAAGTGTATAAGTCCAGCCAAGTTTTGCTTTCCCAAAATGCAGCACCTTGCATTTATCTGAATTAAACTCCATCTGCTATTTCTCAGCCCATTGGCCCATCTTGTCAAGATCCCATTGTAATCTGAAGTAACCCTCTTCACCTCCAACTTTGGTGTCATCTGCAAACTTACTAACTGTACCTCTTATGCTTGCATCCAAATTATTTATCTAAATGACAAAAAGTAGAGGACCCAGCACTGATTCTTGTGGCACTCCACTGGTCACAGACCTCCAGTCTGAAAAATAACCCTCCACCACCACCCTCAGTTTTCTCTCTACTTCCCATTTTAAATGCAGAGTTTACATGAGCTATCCTCTGCTCCATAGGAACTCTTCCAAAGGCTATAGAATCTCAGAAGATGACCTTAATGAATCTACTGTTTCTAGCTCCCTTTACTCTGGAATATAGAATACCAGGCCCTGGAATGTAAAATACTACACCCTGGGAACTTACCTGCCTTCAATTGTGTCTGACACCATTTACCCGCTAATACTGATTTGCCTCAGTTCTTGTCTCTTTCTAAATGTGTTTCCCAACATTTATGACATGTTATTCATGTTGCACTGTTTTGGAACTTTGGGAGAAAAATCGATCAAAACAACGGCACTTTCAAAAGGAGAAAGACAGGCAGCGATTACATGGGAAATGAATCAAATGAAGAAGTAAACCTGCACTGCTGTATGACCAAGCAGTGAATCTGCACAGCTGACTGTTAGGGCAACTTCTTCACATAGCGGGTGGTGTGTTTATTGAATAAGCTTGCCAGAAAAAGTGGTGTAAATTGGTATAATTACAACAATTAAGAGACATCTGAGTGGGTGTATATTTAGGGAAGGTTTGGAGGGATATGGGCCAAATAGGACTAGATTAATTTAGGATATCTTGTCAGCATGGCCGAGTTGGACCGAAGGGTCTGTTTCTGTGCTGTACATCTCTATGAATCTGTTATCCTTTGTGAACACAGAACTGGAGTATGCATTTTCTTTGACAAACTTTTTAAATAAGTATCAAACACTTTTTAATTAAATTTTCTTCTTTTTCAGGTTGCTCTACCTTTTGAACCCTATTTCTATGTTGCCACAAAAAAGGTTTGTAGAAGATGAATTAGCCAAAAACGTGAAAATGTGTTCAATATGTACATCATAAGATTTTTTGTATGATTGTGCTTTATACAAACTATATCAACAAATTTTTATGCTTTTAACTTTGAAGTCTAATTTTAAGTCAAAATGCAAAATGTAAATGCTTGTACATGAAAGCAATTTAATGTGCGATGACTGAGTTCTGATAACTGTTCCAAATAAAGCTAGCACTGTAATTGGACAAAACAGTTTTGAAGAACAGGACTTTTTTGGATAATCACCTTGATGCTCATTAAAATATTTATGTATTGAAAACTATTATAATTAAATTGTGGACTCAATTGTCGTGAGAATAACTTTCTTTTTATATTAAAAAAAGGGCTGTGAAAGAGAGGTTTCATCATTCTTGTCCAAAAAATTTCAAGGCAAAATAAGTAAAATATCAACCATTCCAAAAGAGGACTTAGATCTGGTGAGTTTTTGTTCTATTACTGTTTTTATTATCCTGCCCCACAAAAATAAAGTTTGGGTAATAATAATTTAATCTTCTAAATTACTTTTTTCTCTACAGCCTAACCACTTGGTTGGCTTGAAGAGACTCTATGTTAAGCTCGCTTTTAATACGGTTGATGACCTGATAAAAGTCCGAAAGGAGATTTCCTCGGCTGTAAAGAAAAATAAAGAACGGGAGAAATCAAATGATGCCTATACTGTTATGTTATCCAGGTAATTTCACCATTGATGCTTTATGCTGTGTTTTCATTGTTACAATGCTGCTATTCTTGGCTCGCCATTTCTTGTAGTTTCTTATTTATTTCAAACCTAGTATTAAAGAATTGACATTGTTAGGTTCTGATTAGGGGTCTAATAAACTGCTAAGATAAGTATCAACATATTGCAAATATTTTTCTGCATCAAGGTTCAGTCTCTCAGTTCAGATATTGGTCAGTTTACAGCCTGGAATGCAACAGCTAATCATTCTTTCAGTTTTCTCCTGTTTCAAAATGCAAGGCTTTTTTTCTCTTCTGAAATGTTTTATCTGATCAGAACTATTAAGCTACAATAAGAAGCATGTTTTAAGAATTCACTTTCTTAACAGAGGCCCCGACTGAATTGTCAGGTGTGTGTAAAAGATTCCATGGAACATTTTCGAAAAAGAATTCTGGAAAAAGTTGTATGGAGAATAACTTTCTTTCTATACTCAATAAAAGTCTGTGAACAAGAGGTTTCATCATTCTTGTCCAAACGTTTTCCAGGCAAAATAAGTGAAATATCAAAGAAGTCATCTCAGTGTCATGCCAAATATTTACCCCTCATTGGCATCACAAAAATGAATTACTTTGTCATATTGGTGTTTGTGGGAGTTCAGTATTTCCTTCAGTAACTGCACTTCATTCATGAAGTGTGTTTTGGGATGTCCTTCAGCTTTGAAAGATATATTCCAGTTTCTTTTCTATATCTTATGATTGATTTTCAAGCAGTGAAATACAAAAATAAACTACTCCAGGAAAGGTGTTTAAGGATTTGCTGTGTACTTGCGATTTGAAGAGAGGCTGCAAAGAAGGTGAAGAACACTTGCCCACACCTGCTGGTGATTGCCAATATCAATGCAACCAAAGTTCTTCTTAAAAATTAGTTGACAGACCAAGAGCATAATTAGATAAATGGCTGTTGTTCTTTTTTGAGCCTGACATGTGGACCATATCCTTGGAATTTGCCAAGTACACCAACATCTGGAGTTTGATAAATGGTACTGAAACCTTCAGGAAGGTACTGTATTGGTATAACATGTAAAGCGGTCACAAATAAAGAAGTATAATTTAACTTGTTTGCTTTCTTGGCTGTAAGATTACCCAGTGTCTGATTGGAGTGTTAAGGAAAAATATGCTTTTAAAATTAATGACATGCAATGACTCTTCCCCACACCCCATTTTGTTGAATCCACTTTTAATATTAACATTAAAACCTAAATGAATTTTATGACCTGCTCCAGTTCAACTTTGTAATAAGTGCTGGTATAGCATTTTAGAGATGTAAACACAGAAACAGGTCCTTCAGTCCAACTCGTCCATGCTGACCAGATATCCTAACTTAATCTAAACCCATTTGCCAGCACTTAGCCCATATCCCTCCAAACCCTTTCTATTCATATACCCATCCAGATGTACCAACCTCCACTATTTCCTCTGGCAGCTCATTCTATACACACACCACCCTCTGTGGAAAAAGTTGCCCCTGAGGTCTCTTTTATATCTTTCTCCTCTCACCCTAAACCTATGCACTCTTGTTCTGGACTCCCCTACCCCAGGGAAAAGACCTTGTCTAATTACCCTATCCATGCCCCTCATGATTTTCTAAACCTCAGCCTCTGATGCTCCAGGGAAAACAGCCCCAGCCTATTCAGCCTCTCCCTGTATTTTAAATCTTCCAGCCCTGGCAACATTCTTATAAATCTTTTTAAAGCTCTTTTATCTGTTGATATAAGGAAGCTATATTGGTTAGAAACAATCAACAACTTTATTTGCCACCCTGCAAAAGAGCTGAAAAAAGCAAAGAATAGACATGATCCATTTTATGCAATTATAATTGTAAGGTGCAGCATAATGGTGCTCTACAGTGAGATATTTCTTTGCTTCCCCTGTTTTCCTGAAAGATCTTAGTAATTGGGATAGGGCAACTGAACTTCCTGTGAAATTATCTGGGCTAAGTAGAATGCAAAGTAAGTTTGCAGAGTGAAACTCCAATAAATAGAAGATTGTCATGTTTTTAGAAAAATGTTTTGTGATTTGTTTACTGTATATTAATAAAAAAACAGAATCTTTGATCAGGTAAGTTTCAGTCAAGTTATTCTTGTGTTGGATACTATCTTGTGACAATTCTTGCTACGTTTGGTGATATTTGTTTGTAATGGTAGTGCCTTGGCTGGGGGCAATGTGACTGAAGAGGAAGGAACATCAAAAAAAATTTCTGATCAAATGGAAAACATAATTGACATCCGAGAATATGATGTCCCTTATCATGTTCGAGTATCTATTGATTTGAAGATTCAGGTGGTGAGTACTATTCTATATGGTAATGGTTCTGAAAGGGATAATGTTGGTGGCTGTGTATTAAACTTCAGCTGATTATCATATCATAAGTATGATCACGTTACCAGATAATGAATTATTATATGTGATATTTAATGTCTTACTGTCTTGAGTGAATTAGCTGAAGAATAGCTTTGGATCTTGTAGGATCTTGTATGTTATGTGTCTGCTAATAGCCTTGAAGCTGAATCTTGCCAATAATTGGCTAAGTGTGACTTAAGGCAAGTTTCAAGGAAGGTTTGTGTGTGAGCTCATGAGTTTTCAAGCATAATGTATCCAAACTCACCTTGTTAATTATGCACCATACCCCAATGGCACTCACTCATCATGTTCTCCTACTCGCCGCAGGCAGAGGTACTAGCAATTGCTTGGACATCTGGTATTACTGGCGTCGTCTTTAAAGACCAGCTGTACACCAAATCAAGTGCTAGCAACCTGCACCTGCACTGCACTGTTTTTATTTGCCCCAGAAATATCAGATAGAGGGTACGTGGCAACTCACTTTGCTGACAGGGAATGCGTGCAGTTGCTGCCCATGGAACGTGCCCTGAGATGTGGAACAGTTGGTGAAATGGTGTGCCAGGTTACTACTTTAACATTCATTTTGGGAATTATCACCTTTCTGTGCAGTGGCTGGGAAAATAGGAAACTGCATATCATTGAGGCAAGATGGTATAATCATGAGGATACAACTGGATTTCTGTCCACTGATGAGCAAGAATCTCATCTCATCATTCAATATTTAAAGGAAAAATGGGACTTTTTGTCCTCAGCAACAAGATGTTCATCAGGACCCATCTCTCACAATTGTCCCAACTTTCTTGTCTTTGCCCATGTCATTCAGGGATTTGGAAGATTGTTCCCAAGATAATGATTTCTAACTAGCTAAATGTCTTTTTTTTTTAACCCTAATAGCAATCATGGCAGAAGCTGCTGCTTGTTAAGACAGGAGATTCCTCTTGTTAAGCCTCACCAGTGGTTGCTCCTCTACCGTAGTAACCAAATAGGCCCTTAGGTGCAGTCAAAGAAAGAGGAGTTGTGGCAGCATCCTCCTATCCACAATACCACATGGACATTTTAAATTTGTTTGCTTTTTACTGACTGTAAATAAAGCAATGATTTCCCTGGGATGATGGAAAGTGTAAACTGAATTTGAAATTCAAGCTTGTGAATTTCTTCCCATCCTCCCCCATGAGAACACATTTTGGGACTTGTACAATTTGTGTCCCAGAGCTTAGCTGATAACCTGTTCCCAGTCTTGTTCCAATAGCGTTTGAGTAAGCAACCTGTGGTACATGGAAGTTTAGTTTCCCATTTGATTTTAAATAACTTGGACACGTGGGAAAGATTTCTTTTTCGAACATATATATTGCAAGATAAAACTCTGGTCCTTCCTGAAGTTTATTCTAGTGCTCTTGTCCCACTGGTGACTCCTACTAGATGATTACTACTAGAATTAAAGGTATTTGGCTAGATGACACCTGAGTGATGTAAGGTTTGAAAGCTTCATTCAGGAAGATTATGTAGCTGATTTTTGATAGTGTTGACCTGATTATAGATAATTAGGATTCTTTATGGTTAACTCATCTTGCTTCCTAGGCGCATTGGTACAATATACGAATTCGTGGCGGTGCCTATCCTCCTGAGATTATACGTAGGGATGACTTGGTTGAGCGACCAGTAAGTAATACATTCAATATTTTGGTTCATGTAAATGTGATAGAAACCAGTTCTAGTAACAGTTAACCAAGTCCCTTTTGCCAGTAAAACTTAATTGTATTTATGCCTTTAAAGAGAAACAATTTGAGACTTAATTTCTTGTGACCCAATTAAAATTATTTTTAAAATAGAGCTATTTATATGTAGTTATCCTTTATGAAAACTTGCATAAATATCCACCTAATAATGAAACCCAAAGTTGTTTTATTTTATACAAATTCTTTAATATTTTATTCATTTGTGGGATGTTGACATTGCTGACTAGATCAGCATTTGTTCCCCATCTCCAATTGTTCAGAAGGCAGTTAAAAACCAACAACATTGCTGTGGATCTGGAATCACATAAATGCCAGACCAGATAAGGACATTCACTAAAGGACATTAGTGAGCCAGATGGATTTTTCCAACAGCATACTCTGTCTGTGGTTTAAATTTTGTTAACGCCACTTTTTTCTTTTCCAGGATCCTGTTGTTTTGGCATTTGATATTGAGACTACAAAATTGCCATTAAAGTTTCCAGATGCTGAGAATGACCAGATCATGATGATTTCCTACATGATCGATGGACAGGTTTGTTTAGGTGTTTGTAATAAAAGTCAAATCTGCAAATGTTAAAATACAGAGCAGGTTGATTACAATTTGGAATAGTATGAGACCTAGTAGATTTTTAAATTTAGTGTTTGTGGAGTCAGGCAGAGAAAATAACACGACCAATAGTGGAATGCAGATGGACAAGAGACCAATTTTAAGTCAACCAATATTCAACACTACTGTTTGAATCTCCAAACTTTTATTTGAATTTTGGCTCAGCAGCATTTAGGGTGTATAGTCATCTTTTGGTATTCTGTGCAAACACCACAACATTGTCACCCATTTTCTCCCCTCCTTTGTCATTAAATTGGACTGTTTGGAAGTTTGTATCCTATTGAAAAATGAGCTTCTTAACCATGTCCTCTACACAGTTCGCTTTCACCTCTATAGCAGCCAATCTTCTGCATTTTAAAAAAAAACTCATCCAAGGGTATGTCTTGACATTACTGAAAGTAGTTTATTTCACTACTTTCCTTTCTGACGCTAAACCTCAGTTCATTCATAATCTCTGATGTCTCTATCTTAACCTGTAGTAAGTTCCACTCAGCCATTACTCCAGTCCTGCTGTTTCCTATTGTTTCCCAGTCACATTTGAGCCTCACTGCTTCATCTTGTAATTCTCCCTTTACTTTTACTCTCTCTCTCACAATTCTCAGCTCAACCAACTATGGCACTTATATAAACTCTCAAACATAAGCAACTGTGCCTTTAACAAGCATATGGACGTACATGGAATAGTGTACGTTAGATGGGCTTCAGATTGGTATGACAAGTCGGCGCAACATCGAGGGCCAAAGGGCCTGTTCTGTAATGTTCTATGTTCTAATCACCCAGCCTCTGATTTTTTTTTTTGGTTTAAGGTCCTTGTTAAAATGCACCTATTTGACCAAGCATTAGGTTCCCCCATTGTATCCATTTTTGGTGCAGCATCTAGTTAAGCCTCTGATATGTATTAGTCTTTACATGTTAAAGGTGATAAAAGAAAGTTGTTGGATTCTTGCCTAGTGCTGCTGATGTCCTACAGAACAGTAATTCATGTATGCTTAGAAATGACTAGCAATCATAATATTTCTGTCTCTCTTTTTACAGGGCTATTTGATTACAAACAGGGAAATTGTGTCTGAAGATATTGAGGATTTTGAGTTTACACCAAAGCCAGAATATGAGGGCCCTTTTTGTGTTTTTAATGAACCAGATGAGGTCAGTGAAATCTGTTTGATTAAGCTATTAGTTGATTTCATACCTTTTTGTATTTGGAATTGTTTTGTTCAGTAATTTTAACTTTTTGTACTAAGGCCTCATGGTTGAATGTCCAGTGCTGGCTATTTAGGGCTGGAGACCCAATTTCACAGATCCCAGCTCTGTCCAGCACATGATTTCCTTGTTTTTCAGAAAATATTTCAGCCATTTGTAAAAGTCGTCTTTTCAAAGTGTGATTTTTTTTTGGTTTAGGCAAGCTTAATTCGTAGGTGGTTTGAACACCTTCAAGAAACAAAGCCTAACATACTTGTGACATATAATGGTGATTCTTTTGATTGGTGAGTGTTTTTATTGTTCATACAACAGTGATTGCTCTGGAGTGTTTCTAGCTGGAGTGAATGATTGTGTCCTGATTTGCTGCCAGTGATATTTTCACTTTTTCTAGTCTACTCATTGAGATTTTTTTTAACTTACTGTCCCTTTTGTGGAACTCTGTCACAGCACTTAACCTTTAAATAACAGTAAATATTATTTAAGCAGCAAATTACAGTGCAGAAAATAAAATCTGAAGGTTTATGAGCTTAATTATGTCAAGCTTAACCATGTTAAATCAGCTACCATAGGTTAACAGTGTTGTAATATTATGATGCAGAGAACAAAAATTAATCCCGAACATTCTGTTTGGTATGCAGAGTGAGAAGTGGAAGCCCCACAAAGATTAGTGTTGGTGAAAGCTTGTACATAGTCTATGTTTATGATTTAGAACTTGGAATTAAAACACAACTTTAAATTTGCAGACTTCACATTGGTGGGGTACAGCTACTGCACAATACAGGAAGATAAGGTTTTTGTAAAGTGTGCATGTAATTGCCAAATCAAGTAATTTCAAAGGGACACAAGGTTATAAATACAGAATCTCTCAAAGTTGTGACACACATCAGTAAAGGCCCAATGAAAGCAAATTGATGCTGAAATTTTAATTAACTATGCATCCGAAATCTTGCTTAATTGCACCATAATTGCCTTTCCCCCAACTATAACTCCTGCCCTCCTCCCTTTCCATCACTAAAGTAAACATAAACAAATTGTGGTCGCTATCACCAAAGTGCTCACCAACCTCCAAATCTAACACCTGGCCTGGTTCATGACCCAGTACCAAATCCAATGTGACCACGCCTCTTGTTGGCCTGTCTGCATACTGTGTCAGAAAACCCTCCTGCCCACAATGGACAAAATGTGACCCACTTAAAGTACTCAAAATATAGTATTTCAAGTCCATATTTGGAAAGTTAAAGTCCCCCATAACAACTACCCTGTTACACTCACTCCTATCCAGAATCATCTTTGCTATCCTTTCCTCTACATCTCTGGAATTTATCGGAGGCCTACAGAAAACTCTTATGTAATTATGAGAGAGAAAGGATTGGAAAGATTTACAGATTTGGTTAAGAGAAAAGATGGAAGATTTTAGATGGATCATGGAGTTTTGGGGCCAAATGGCCTGCTTTGCATTACATATTCTATAATTGCCTGGCATGTTCATCAAGAGTTGAGAAGTTTTCTATGTATAATTTTGGCTAATGTTTCAATTTTATAGTAATTTACAATTCATTGATTAATAGCCCTTTCTGACTGCTAATACTGAATGTCATGCAATTTCATGTATCCTTATAATAAAAAGGAACGTAAAGCTTTAATTTCTAGATAGTTTTACCTCTGGCTATGCTTAATCTTTCTTCCAAACATAATTCCTTTTGAAAATAGTTATTCCAGCCCAATCTTTCTCTAATCTTGTTTTGACATGGTAGGAATTGAGTAAATCTGATTAACAGATGTAGAGAGGAAAACATTTTAATGGTAATTGCAATATTAATTTTCGACACCAGATGTCTCCAGTATTTTGCATGTAGAGTATGCAATCCACTGTATTATTTGAAACCATTTACTTTGCAATGGGAAGTGGAA
The DNA here is from genome assembly GCF_037043375.1 of Chiloscyllium plagiosum. Classification (NCBI taxonomy): domain Eukaryota; kingdom Metazoa; phylum Chordata; class Chondrichthyes; order Orectolobiformes; family Hemiscylliidae; genus Chiloscyllium; species Chiloscyllium plagiosum. The sequence continues at coordinate 20,943,509 of NW_028270162.1, read as the reverse complement.
GAGTGATATAATATGTTTTTCAGAACTAATATTTACTTAATATCTGCTTTCCAGGCCTTTTGTGGAGGCACGAGCTGCTGTGCATGGTTTGAACATGTACAAGGAGATTGGCTTTCAGAAGGATAGTCAGGGCGAGTTCAAAGCTAGTCAGAGCATTCACATGGACTGCTACAGGTAGGAGATATGAGTTGATGAAGTTGTCTTTAATTGTGCATTTGAGAGGGTAATTTCACCATTTGAGTGGTAATGTCAAACTGGAAACTTCCATTTCCTACAGGAATATATTTGAAAACAAATCTTATTAACGTATTCCATTCTTAGCGGTAACAATTATATATGTGACCTTCATTATAGTATCATCCTGAGATTGAGGACAATTGTCTGCTGTCCTATAAGCAAAACCCAATTTCTTTCTCAATAATCAGAAATGTGACGATCAGTGCGCTGCAATAAATCTTCACGTAAGTGTACCCAGAGGAAATGAATCCCAGTCATAAACCCTTTGGTTCAACTAGTCCATGCTAACTACATTCCCAAACTAACTAGTCCCACCTGCCAGCAGTTGGCCCATATCCCTCCAAACATTTCCCATTCATGTACTTATCCAAATGTCTAGTTGCATTCACCACTTCCTCCAGCAGTTCATTCCACGTACTAACCACACTGTTTTTAAAAAAAAAAGTTGCTCCTCACATGCTTTCTCCTCCCACCTTAAAAATATGCCCCCTACTTTTGAACTCGCATACCTTTGGGAAAATACCTTTACTTTTTATTTTATCTATGCCCCTCCTGATTTTTATAAACCTCTGCAAGGTCATCCCTCAACCTCTCCTCCAGTGGAAAAAGGCCCCAATCTGTCCAGCCTATTTGTACAACTCAAACCCTGCAATCCTGGCAACATACTGGTAAATCTTTTCTGAACCGTCTACATTTAGTAATATCGTTCCTATAACAGGGTGACCAGAACTGCATGCAGTACTCCAGAAGAACCCTCACCAACACCCTGGACAGCCTCAACATGATGTCCCAACTCCTATACTCAATTTTCTGTGCAATGAAGGCAAGCATGCTAAATGCCTAAACCCCTGTCTACCTGTGATGTAAATGTCAAAGTATTATGTACCTAAACTCTTGGTCTCTCTGTTCCACAACACTGCTAGGGTCCTACCATTAATCAAAATGCAATACAACACCTTGCATTTATCCAAATTAAACTTCATCTGCCATGCCTCAGCCCATTGGCCCAATTGGTCAAGATCTTTTTGTAATCTGTGATTACCTTCACTGTCCACTGTACCACCAATTTTGGTGTCACCCACAAACCTATTGACCATGCCTCCTATATTCTCATCCAAATTGTTTCTATAAATGCCAAGCAGAAGTGGACCCAGTACTGATCTCTGTGGAGCACTGCTGGTCACAGGCCTCCAGTCTGAGAAACAACCCTCCACCACTACCCTCTGACACCTACCATCTCCAGTTGGTAAAGTCACCCTGAATTCCATGTGATCTAAATTTACTAATTAGCCTACTTGTTGAATATCCTTAATCATTCCTTGCTCATCCAAATGCATGTAAACCCTATCTTTCAGGTGCCTCCAAAATTCTACCTAACCACGGATATCAGACTCACAGGTTTATAGTTCCCAGACTTCTCCTTACAGCCTTTCTTAAATGAAGGCACATTAACTACTCTCCAGTCCTCGTTTGAACACAGACAACACTGAAACCAGTGACACTAAAGATCGTTATCTAGCAAGATATCAATGCATTCTGTCAGCTAAGAGTGAGAATTAGCAAAAGGAGGAAGAAAATATTTGACCTCCAATAACTCATGTAGGTCAAAGTCATGAACATCTGCTGGCTTTAACTGAGAGCAACACAGTTTCACTCAATCAGTTTCCTCATTCAATACTACATACCTGCTGTTTAGATGTTACATTTTGTGTGTGTGTGTGTGTGTGTGTGTGTCTCTCGCAATGGGGTCACCTGTAGTGTGACACATACCCAAGGTCCCAGTTGAGGCCTTCCCCTTGGATACCGAACTTGACTATCAGCCTCTGCTCGGCCACTTTTCGTTGTTGCCAGTACCGGGTGGAAGCTGGAGAAAGTGTAGCATCGTGAGGTTATCCGTGGGTTTGCGGTAGTGTGAGGTGCTGAGGTGCCCATCATTGATGGACATGCATGTGTCCAAGAATGAGACAGATAGTAGAGAGTAGCCCATGGTGAGATGAAACTCGTTGATATCACTTTATAGTTGTTTCAGTGACTTCTCCCAGGACTCCTGGAAGTTGTGTAGCATCTCCATCAAGGATGGGCACCTCAGCATCTCACTCTACCGCAAACCCACAGATTACCACACGATGCTACACTTCTCCAGCTTCCACCCAAAACACATTAAAACAGCCATCCTCTATGGGCAAGCCCTACGCATACACAGGATCTGATCAGATGAGGAGGAACGTGACGGGCACCTGGAAGTACTCAAGGATGCTCTGTAAGAGCAGGGTACAATGCTCAACTCATCGACTGCCAGTTCTGACATGCCACAGTGAGAAACCGTAATGATCGCCTCAGGAAGCAGACACTGGATGCAACTGACAGGGTACCCTTTATTGTCCAGTACTTCCCAGGAGCCAAAAAATTATGCCATGGTCTTCGCAGCCTGCAGCACATTACCAATGAGGATGAGCACCTCGCCAAGACCTTCCCCACAACTCCACTTCTCACCTATAAATGATCACCAAACCTGAAACAGATCATTGTTCATAGCAAACTGCCTGGCTTTCAGGACAACACCGTACAACCTTGTCATGGTGGACACTGCAAGACGTGTCAGAGTGTCAACACGGATGCCACCATTATGCTTGGGGACACTTCTCACCGTGTAGGTACTCATGTGACTGTCAATGTTGTCTATCTTGTACGCTGCAGGCAAGGATGCCCCAAGGCATGGTACATTGGCGAGACCAAGCAGAGGCTGTGGCAACAGATGAATGGACACTGTATAACAATCAACTAACAGGAGTGTTCCCTACCAGTCAGAGAACATTTCAGCAGTCCAGGACATTTGACCTCAGACCTTCGGTTGACTGTCCTCCAAGGCAGACTTTGGCAACAATGAAAAGTGGCTGAGCAGAGGCTGATAGCCAAATTCGATGCCCATGGAGATTACCTCAACTAGAACCTTGAGTTCATGTCACACTACAGGTGACCCCATTGCACTATACACACAGACTGACGCACGCACACAGATGCACAGACACTCCTACGCACACGCACACACAAACACACACAATCACACACACACACACACACACACATGCACATATAAGTTTGTGTGGTGAATTTGTACTTGCAGAATTACATTCTACTTTGCTTAAAAACTGCATGAATCCATGTAAGATTCTGTAAATCCATTGTTTAGATTAGAATCAGTCTGACTGTTGCGGTACATTCTGTCCCACACAGGGCAGCTCACACCTTCAATGCATTATTTGGGCTGAAATGATACCAAGTGTTAAAGTTCATTTGAGAATGTAACTTCAAAAAAGTTCTGAGATTTACATATGAAAGAACTGAAACCAGTTCATTCTAAAAGATGAGAGACTAACAAACAATCCAGATCTTTTTCAATATATAAGTTCAGTAAAACCACACTGTAAAGTTTTGCCAAAAATTCTGTGTCTTACGATCTTATATTCCACAACCACCTGATGAAGGATCAGTGCTCCAAAAGCTAGTGCTTCCAAATAAACCTGTTGGACTATAACCTGGTGTTGTGTGATTTTTAACTTTGTACACCCCAGTCCAACATCGGCATCTCCAAATCCTGAGATGAATTGTCTGACTTCAGCCAGGTTTCAACCAGCATTGAGGAGGAATGTAAAAAGAGAGCCCTGTAGTCTACGTGGCTGAATTCCATACTGAGCATTAACCAACTGCGTTTTCAGGCAGCAAACAGATCACTTCTACAGAAATGTCCTCCCACCTGAGTAGTAAGCAGGATGATTGTCAAGGAAAAGTCTTCTTCCTGTTGCGTGGGATTATCAAGAAAATCTGTACATGATTTGCATGTGATTGTGTCCAGATTGGGATGAAATTCTGTTGTTATTTAAACAGTGACTTCACACAGTTGACTCCAAAAAGACTCCTAAAATATGAAGTTTTTATTTCTGAAATTAAAACAAAGAAAAGTGCAAACACTGGTCAAGCTCTGTCTTTCGAGAGAGAAAAAGAGAGTTAACGATATGGGTCAGTGCCTGCCTCTGATTATTGCTGTAGTTTGATAAATTACAAAATATTACTAGTAAAAATTATTATTTTTCACAAAGGATCACCCAGTCCTCTTCCTGGCAACTCACTGTGGCTAAAGCATTGGGATGAAATGCTCTTGTTATTTAAACGGTGAATTCACACAGGTGGCTCCAAAAAGGCTCCTAAAATATGAAGTTTATTTTTGAAATAATAGGAAAATCTTGATGTGATTCCAGCTCTGTAACATTGACTGAATCCCGCCCACCCCACCTTATCAGCTGAAACTCTCATCCACACCTTTGCCTATAGGGTTAACTTAGTATATTCCTCCTGCCTCGCCTTTCATTTTCCAGCCTCATTGAATTTTGTTTGATTCATGCATGGAATGTGGACATTGTTGGCTGTGCCTGTCCCTGGTTGCCTTTGAGAAGGTAGCAGTGAGCTGCCTCCTTAAGCCAGTGTAGTGCATTTGATGTTGGTCAGCCACTCGGGAGGAGATTTCAGGATTTTGACCCACTGACAATGAAGGAGTGGTGATCACTTTTAAGTCAGGATGGTGAATGGCTTGGAGGGGAACCTGCACGTGGTGGTGTTTTCATGTATCTTCACCCTTGTCCTTATAGATGATTAGCAGTTGTGTTTGGAGGGTGCTGTCTAAGAACACTTGGAAAGCTTCAATGGAGCATCTTGTGAATGCACAGTTTCTGCTGGTAGTGCTGCTGCTGAAACTACTGAAAGGCATTACATCCAGAAACAATCAAGTAGGCTGGTGCCAAGGTTCTCAAGTTGGAACTGCACTAATTCAGGAGAACGTGAAGTATTCCAACATGTTTTTGACTTGTGCCTTCTAGATGGTGGACAGGCTTTGGGAGTCAGAAGTTGTTACTTGCTGCAAGATTCCTCGCCTCTGATCTGGTCTTGTAGCCGCTACATTAAATTGCTTGTCCAGTTCGATTTCTGATGGTAATCCGCAGGGTGTTGATCATGGAGGATGCAGGGATGGTAATGCCATTGAATATCAAAGGACTGTTAGATTCTGATTTGTTGAAGATTATCATTGCCTCGCAGTTGTGCGGTGCAGTCTTTAACTTAACTTGCACCAGGTCCTATTCACTCATCACCCCAGACCTCGCAAACTCCTGCCTGGTAATATTCTCAAATCCCTCGAAGGCACTTCTGCTTTGTCCCTCTATAGTCTTCTTCAACCCTCCAACACTCAAATGCTTGTGTTGCTCCAATTCTAGCTTTTTGTGCATTCCCATTTCTAACTATTCTGTTATTTCAACTGCGCCTTCAACATTCAATATCCTATGTTTGAAAATCTTTACTTAAATCTCTTTGCCTTTTACCTCTCTCTACTTCTTTGACCAAGCATCTACTGTAAATTCCCAAGGTGTTTTGTGTCCAATTTTATTTAATAATGCTGTGGTCAAGTTCCTCGGAATGATTACTGCGTTCATCTCGGTGTTCAGATAAGCAGGTGTAATGCGCAGTTGTTTTTGTAGCCACAGCACTTTAAAAGAGGATTGCTGATGAAAAATTGAGCTACAAGCTGCAAAGTAATGGGAGGAATAACCCTTATCTTGAGAAAAGTGCAGGGACACCTGACAGGGCTGTGCAAGCAGCATGGAATAGAGAGGTGAAGCAATCCCATGAACAACAGATCAGATCTAAAGTCTAACTGGGGTCCATTGCCTACTGGTTGGAATCACACCTTGATAAAGGAAGATGTTTCTGGTTGTTGGGGTCAATCATCTCAGCCCCAAGACATTACTGCAGGAATCTTTCAGGGTGGTGCCCTGTGCCCAACCATTGTCAACTACTTCAGTGATGACCAGACAGACACCATAAAGTCAGACATGAGGATGTTCACTGATTGCAAAATGTTGTTCATCATTTGCGACTCTTCATATACAGCAAGAATAAATTATCATCCAAGCATGGGCTAATAAGCAGCAAGTGACTTTCTTTCTAAGCAATGACTATCTCCCATATGAGAAGCACCATTGCTCTTTGACTTTTCACAGCATTGTCATTACAGATTTCTCCCCCGATACCTTCCCAGTGATCAACATCTTCAGGGTTACATTTGACCAGAAACTGAACTTGACAAGTGACATGCATACTGTGGCTGCAGGATAGGTCTGTAGCAAGGAACGTTTCGCTCTTGTTTCCCCACTGCCTGTCCAGCATCTACAAAGCACAGGCTAGTGGCATGATTGAATGCTATCAATTTTCCTGGATGGATGCTGCACTAACAACATTCAAGCTGACACCATTCAGAACAAAGCAGCCTGCATCTATCCCCTGCAATTTGTCTATCGATGTAACAGGTCTGTAATGGACACCATTTCTTTAGCCCTGCAGTCGTCCCTGGAACATCTGGAAAACAAGGACACTTCTGTCAGACTCTTGACCATTGACTACAGCTCTGTCTTCAATGCCATTATACCCTCCAGACTGAACTCAAAACTTGGAGACCTTGGTCTTTGTTCCGTCCTCGAAAACTGGATCCTCGGCTTCCTGATCTATCGACCGCAACCTGTGAATGTAGACAACTATACCTTCTCCCTGATAACACTCCACACTGGAGACCCATAAAGATGCAATTCCAGCCCCCTTCCATACTCCCTGTACACTCCAAATGTGTAGTCAAATTCTGAACAAATGCCATCTACAAGTTTGCTGACTACACGTGATAGGACAGATATTAAACAATGATGAGTCAGAATACGGAAAAGAAATAGAGGGCTTGGTGTCGTGATGCATTGATTAAAATTCTCTCTTTGAATGTCAGCGAAACCAAAATCTGATCATTGACTTCAGGAAGAGAGGATGAGAACATACTCCCCCCATATAAATGCAGCAAAGGTTGAGCAGGTTGAGAGCATCAAGTTCCTAGGAGTGATGATAACCAACAACCTGTCCTGGACTTCACACATTGATGCAGTAATTAAGAAGGCACAACACGTCTCCTCTTCAGGCGACTCAAGAAATTTGGCATGTCCATAAGGACACTCTCCAACTTTTGAAGATGCACCACAGAAAGCATACTATTTGGGTGCACAACAGCCTGGTACGGCGACTGCTCTATCCAATACTGTAAGAAACTACAGAAGGTTGTGTGCACAGGCCAGACCATCATGGAATCCAACTTCCCATCCATGGACTCCATTTACACCTCTTGTTGCTGCAAAAAGACTGCCAACATTGTCAAAGTCCCCTACCATCCCAGTAATGATCTCTTACAACTTCCTCTGTCAAGCAGAAGATACAGAAGCCAGAACACTCACACCAGCAGGTTCAAGAACAGCTTATTCCCTGCTGTTATTAGACTAATGAATGGCCTCTCTAACTTCAAATAATAATGATAGTGTTAATGTTCTTGCCTCGGTCCTGTGCGGTGTAATCTGTATGTCTCACTCTGTCCAAGTTTGTTTTTCACCTTTAGGATTTGTATGTCATTGCTTACTGTGATCTGCCTGTAATGTTTGCAAACAAAACTTTTCGTTGTACTTAGGTACACATGACAATAAAGCAAGTCAAATCATATCCAACCCCTTCAGTATTGACTCCTTTTACCAGTAATGTATAGAAGCAGCAGTATGTGCCATGTACATGATTTGCTGCAATAACTCACCAAGGCTTCTTCGAAAGCAATTGCTAAACTTACAATCTTGACCATATTGAATGGTGAAGGCAGATGTCTGGAAGCAATACCACTAACAAATCCCTTTTCAAACCACACAACATCCTGATTTAGAGCTGCATCACTATTCCTTCATAGTCACTGGGGCAAAATCCTGGAAGTACGTTTCTAAATCTGAAGGTCTGTAGCAGTTCTAAAAAGCACCCCAACACCACCTATTCCACAGCAACTTGGAATGATCAATAAGTGTTAGCTCAGCCAGCAATGCCTATGTTGTCTTGAATGAGCAATAAAAACAAGTTGCTAAGATTCTTCATTCCATATGTTAAGATTGGTACTCATAATATTTTCATTTTCCCCTTGGATTTTTGTTAGACTGAAATAATTTTTTTAAATTGGATGCCCCTTTCAAACCAGGTGGGTGAAACGAGACAGCTACCTCCCTGTAGGTAGCCAGAACTTGAAAGCTGCAGCTAAAGCCAAACTCGGATATGACCCTGTGGAATTAGATCCTGAAGATATGTGTCGAATGGCCACTGAAGAACCACAGGTAATAACAACACGTAATAATACATGTTCAGAAAAGCTGAAATGACCAGCACTAGAAGGTGACAAGGAGATCAATAGTTAAAAGAATGAACAAGTATATCTGAGGAGGTTGTATCACTAGAAACTTGGTGGAATAGAAGAATGTGCTTGGTTGTAAGAAATATGGTAGGGTTTAGTCAAGAAATGAAGGAAGCATATGTCAGGTATAGACAGGAGAGATCGAATGAATCCTTAGAGTATACTTAAGAGTGAAATCAGGAGGTCAAAAAGGGGACATGAGATAGCTTTGGCAAATAGGGCTAAGGAGAACCGAAAGGGTTTTTACAAAATATATTAAGAACAAAAAGTTAACTAGGAAGAACATGGACCCCTCAAAAATCAGCAAGGCAGCCTTTGTGTGGAGCTGCAGGAGATGGGGGAGATACTAAACAAGTATTTTGCATTAGTTTGGGGAAATAGATGGTGACATCCTGAAAAATGTCCATATTACAGAGGAGGAAGTGCTGGATGTCTTGAAATGAATAAAGGTGGATTAATCCTCAGGACCTAATCAGTTGTAGTCTAGAACTCTGTGGGAGGCTAGAGAGGCGATTGCTGGGGCCCTTGCTGAGATATTTGTATCATTTAAGAAAGGTGGTAAGGACAAGCCAAGGAACTCTAGACCGGTGAGCCTGATGTTGGTGGTAGGCAAGTTGTTGGGGGGAATCCTGAGGGACAGCATTTTCATGTATTTGGAAAGGCAAGGGCTGATTAGGGATAGTTAACATGGCTTTGTGCATGGGAAATCATATCTCACAAACTTGATTGAGTTTTTTGAAGAAGTAACAAAGACAATTGTTGAGGGAAAAGGAGTGGATGTGCTCCATATGGACTTCAGTAAGGGGTTCAACAAGGTTTCCGCATGAGAGACTGGTTAGCAAGGTTAGATCTCATTGAAGACTGGGAGAACTAGCCATTTGGACCCAGAGACATGAAAGGTTTCAGAAAAGATTTACAAGGATGTTGCCAGGGTTGGAAGATTTGAGCTATGGGGAGAGGTTGAATAGGCTGGAGCTGTTTCCCCTGGAGCGCCGGAGGCTTTATTAGAAACCTCCTAGAGGTTTCTAAAATCCTGAGGGACGTGGATTCAATAAATAGACAAGTATTTTCCCTGGGGTGGGGGAGTCCAGAAGTAGAGGACGTAGGTTTAGGGTGAAGGGGGCAAGATATAAAAGGGACCTAAGGGGCAACCTTTTCACGCAGAGGGTGGTACGTGTATGGAATGAGCTGCCAGAGGAAGTGGTGGAGGCTGGTGCAACTGCAACATTTAAGAGGCATTTGGATGGGTATATGAATAGGAAGGGTTTGGAGGGATATGGGCCGGGTGCTGGCAGGTGGGTTGGGATATCTGGTCAGCATGGACGGGTTGGACTGAAGGGTCTGTTTCCCTGCTGTACATCTCTCTGACTCTAAAATGATATAACTGATGTGGAAGCCAGCAGTGAAGAATCTGAAGACAATAACTTTATCACTGAGGGTGGAGACATTGGAAATTAGCATATGTACTTTGACTGAGGTAAAGTGGCCAATGCTATGATCCCACTTGATGATACTATAAATCAGGTCCTAGAATAAAAGCTTGGTTGGATAGTTTTTTTTGTTTCTTTAGTTAATGTGGTAATTAGTCACTGAAACCTATTTATACAAGACTGCAGATTGTCTTGAACAACAGAACATAAGATCATCACACAAGAATAAAAAAACCCAAGCTATATAATTGTAGAAGACAATTGTAACAATCCTAAAACACATAACAAAGCAGACAAGGTTTCAACCTTTTGCATGGAATTCTGAGTGCCAGGAAATTATAACACACACTCAGCTTTAAGCATAAAATTTTAAGGCACTGAATGGTGTTGGCATTGATAAGGAAATTAGGAAAATCATGCAGGAGTGGAGGTCAGTCCACTCAGGAAAAGTTGCAGGGGTTGATTGTTGGTTTAACATGGGCTACCACTGTTGTAGGGATGTAGGGGAACTCAATCCTCGGGATTGAAGACAGCATGCTGAGACCCAAAGATAATAGTAGTTGTGAAGGGGAGACTATAATACACCTAAGAGTATATGATATTGTCCTGGTGGAGGGAAGAGTTTGCATTACAAATACAAGTTGCAGTTTCATTGAAGTGTAGAAATATGTACTGCTAAAATCATCAACGTTGTTTTATTTCTTAAAAGTTTTAAAGTGATGACCTACAACCAACAGTAGTAGAATTATGCATGGCTAATTATTAATGGAACTTTATTTTCTATTGCAGACTTTAGCCACATACTCAGTGTCTGATGCTGTGGCTACCTATTACATGTACATGAAGTATGTGCACCCCTTCATTTTTGCCTTGTGTACAATCATCCCTATGGAACCTGATGAGGTATGGATATAAAGTCTTGAGGAGGTTTTCTTTCAATTAGTACTCAATTTGGGTGATGCTCACAATCATGTGTTTATTGTTCAACTTTGTTATCTTGAAAAATGCTGATGTACCTTCTTGAGCAGCTGCAATCTTTCTGATGGAGTTCCTATAATTATTTTCAGTACAGAATTAATGCAGCCAAGAAAAGGCAGCATCAAATCCATGTCAAGATGGGCTTGGAGATAATGGCTTTACTGTGACAACACTGCTCTTGTTCTTTCTGGTGTTTTGAGGTGGCTGTGATGGGTTTCCAACAAGAATAACTAATTTCTGCTTCATCTGGAATGGTTTCAGGGCCAGGGAGTTTTCTAACTTCCCTCAGATTTTTTTTGTTCCAGGCTTGTTTGAATACTGGGTGGATGCTCTTTTCTGGATCAAAGTTGTAATGAAATTTGGAGCAGAGAGGTTCTGTCAAAAGTTAAACTATGAACATGTGTAAACAGATTAAAAGATTGATTTCCTTGTACCATTTTAAGGGATTAAATATTACATAATTACCATTTTAAGGGATTAAATATTACATAATTACAGAAAAAAGTAAAAATAATACCCCTGTAAGACAGTGCCTTAGTTAGCATGTTGTTCCAAGAAGTGATGGCATATTAGTTTGTCCTTGTGCCTTCTCGTAGAACTGTAGACTTCCCAAGCCAAGTATCTGTTTGTCACCATAAATGAAAATTGCACGTTGTCAAAAATGGAAGGACAGGAGAAATTCAGAGGTCACCTGGATCTGCTCTTGTTCAACTACAAATCCTCTAAGCTTTGCTTTATTTTTATTTAACCAGAACGTTTCAGGGCCCAGAAAGATTTAAGATAGGAAGGAATTTTTTCCACTTAAAAAGCAATTAAGGTACATGGGTTACTTCTGAGCTAAAAACAGACTTGGAAATATTAAAAATTCAATTTCCAGTAAGTTGAAAGCTTTAGCTTGTGACAAATTTGCAAATCTAGTGACATGGAGAGGTGTCAGGTCATCCATTTGGGTTGTGAAAAAAAATTGGAATGGATGTGGAGGAGAAGAGAATTGTGTGTTTAATGTATGCAGATCATGAAAAGGTAATTTTCAGATACAAAATGTGATCAATAATGGATGGGAATATAATAGTGGTGTGTGAATTGTGCAAGCCACACCAGCTAGAGAATTGTCCGTTTTGGGCACTAAACTTCAGGATAGGGCACAGTGCAGATTCACCAGTGTATCAGTTGAAAGGGTAGTTGAGAGCAGTTAGCATAAAATTGCCTTGTTTAAATTTTGAAGGCTGATCTAATTTATAAAAATATTAATCTCTAATAGTATTTGGAATAAAAGTATTTGATAGGGTAGATACAGAGAGAACCATTTCCTTTGGTGGGGTTACACACAAAAAGGAGGCAAAATGTTAATGGAGCTCAGCAGATCAGAAGGAAAATCTGAAAGCACTACTTTATGAAGATCTGAAAATCCAACCCCTCTCAAAAAGTTTTGAATATTTCAATTCACATTTCTCAGTGACTGATGACTTTGGTGATACAGGTATCAAGAAATTTGTATAAAAAGCAAATAAATAGGTTTGAAAAGCAGATCAACAATCTGTTGAATGATGAGACAGTGGCTCAAACCGGTTTCCACATTGGTTGGAGTTATCATCAAGATGTTGTTTGCAATGCACAATTGCTGCCACAAGATGGCTCTAATGTTTTTTGCATTTTACATGAAGAAAGTAGATTAGATTACTTATAGTGTGGAAACAGGCCCTTCGACCCAACAAGTCCACACCGACCCTCCAAAGAGCAACTCACCCAGACCCACTCCCCTACATTTACCCCTACACCTAACACTACGGGCAATTTAGCATGGCCAATTCACCTAACCTGCACATTTTTGGACTGTGGGAGGAAACCAGAGCACCCGGAGGAAACCCACGCAGACACTGGGAGAATGTGCAAATTCCACACAGACAGTTGCCTGAAGCGGGAATTGAACCCAGGTCTCTGGCGCTGTGAGGCAATCGTGCTAACCACTGTGCCACCATGCCACCCACAAGTATCTAGTAAGGTTGATGCAGTCAGTTTCCACCTTTCTGTACTAAGTTTCTGTGTAATCAAATGATTAAACATATTTTAATTCCTTATTGTCATTTCTGCTTTGTTTCCATCAGGTGCTCAGAAAAGGTTCTGGAACGCTTTGTGAGGCACTCCTCATGGTGCAGGCTTTTCATGCCAATATAATCTTCCCAAACAAGCAGGAACAAGTCTTTAATAAACTAACAAACGATGGTCATGTACTTGATTCAGAGACTTACGTAGGAGGACATGTGGAGGCTTTGGAATCGGGAGTTTTTCGTAGTGACATACCATGCCGATTTAAAATGGTGTGCATACCTCTATTGTCTCACTTAAACATGACTTCTGTGGTGCATTTGTGTGAAATCTACATGAAATTATATCCATAGCACAGAAGGCAAACTGACACTAAAATATTTGGCTGGTTGCAGCTAAAATCAGGCTGAGTTGTATCCCAATCTTGTGATGTTAAATTACAGCTCCATACAAATTTCACGATCCTGACAATTGCTGAAGTGGTGAAGGATAGATATAAGTTCACTGCTCCCACTCATGGTACATTTTTCTGTGAGATTGGAATTACAGTGGTATATTACAAACAGGTGAATAAGTCCATCATTTCTGTGCAATTTTATAAAGTCTTCTCGAGTCCTAAAATTAACCACAAACTAATATTTTCTTTATGAAACTGTCTGATGTCATTTTATAGACTGCTTTAGCCTCAATTTTCAAAAAAAAAACAATTCTAATCAACTTATGCAGTTAATTATCTTTCCAAATTTCCCTTTTTTAAAATTTTGATTTTTTTATCCTCATTTACCTGTTAAAAACAATTAATTATGATAACTCTTAAGATTGAAGATTTCAATCTGGATAATTACTTGACAGCAGGAATGCTGCTATGAGGCAAGGCCAGTCTTGCATGATTTTTCTCATTGAGAATGAAGCCTCTGGCTGTGTTTACTTCCTCAGGAGAGTTTGAAAATGGGTTGTGGCAGTAAATCAAATTAGTGGCCTGTTCAGAAATCAAGTTAGGTTCTAAACTAGTTGCCTTACTTCATTGTCAGCATTAATATGACTGAGCAAAGGTCAGAAGTTTTTGCATGAGATCATGAGGAGGCAGATGAATGCAGGGCATGGTTAGGAACATGGGACTGGGATGTCCTAGCAATTACAGAAACATGGCTCAGGGATGGACAGGACTGGCCGCTTAATGTTCCAGAATACAAATGCTACAGGAAGGACAGAAAGGGAGGCAAGAGAGGAGGAGCAGTAGTGACAAGGGATAGCATGACAGCTGTACTGAGGGAGGATATTCCTGGAAATACATTCAAGGAAGTTATTTGGGTAGAACTGAGAAGTAAGAAAGGGTTGATCACCTTATTGGGATTGTATTATAATCAGAGGGAAATTGAGAAACAAATTTGTAAGGAGATCTCAGTTATCTATAAGAGGTTGGCTAACGTGGTGCCACTGTTTAAGAAGGGTGGTAAGGACAAGCCAGGGAACTATAGACCAGTGAGCCAGACGTTGGTGGTGGGCAAGTTTTAGGAGGGAATCCTGAGGGACAGGACGTACATGTATTTGGAAAGACAAGGACTGATTATGGATAGTCAACATGGCTTTGTGCATGGGAAATCATGTCTCACAAACTTGATTGAGTTTTTTGAAGAAGTAACAAAGAGGATTGATGAGGTTAGATATAATCTATATGGACTTCATAAGATATTCGACAAGGTTCCCCATGGGAGACTGGTTAGCAAGGTTAGACCTTATGGAATACAGGGAGAACTAGCCATTTGGATGCGGAACTGGCTCAAAGGTAGAAGACACAGAATGATGGTGGAGGGTTGTTTTTCAGACTGGAGGCCTGTGACCAGTGGAGTGCCACAAGGATCGGTGCTGGGTCCATTACTTTTCATCATTATATAATTTGGATGTGAGCATAAGTGGTACAGTTAGTAAGTTTTCAGATGACATAAAAATTGGAGGTGTAGTGGATAGCGAAGGAGGTTACCTCAGATTACAATGGGATCTTGATCAGATGGGCCAATGGGCTGAGATGTGGCAGATGGAGTTTAATTTAGATAAATGCGAGGTGTTGCATTTTGGGAAAGCAAATCTTAGCAGGACTTATACACTTAATGGTTAGGTCCAAGGGAGTGTTGCTGAACAACGAGACCTTGGAATGCAGGTTCATAGTTCCTTGAAAGTGGAGTAGCAGGTAGATAGGATAGTGAAGAAGGCGTTTGGTATGCTTTCCTTTATTGGTCAGAATATTGAGTAGAGGAGTTGGGAGGTCATTGGTTAGGCCACTGTTGGAATATTGCGAGCAGTTCTGGTCTCCTTCCTATAGGAAAGATGTTGTGAAACTTGAAAGGGTTCAGAAAAGATTTACAAGGATGTTGCCAGGGTTGGAGGATTTGAGCTATAGGGAGAGGCTGAACAGGCTGGGGCTGTTTTCCCTGGAGTGCCGGAGGCTGAGGGGTGACGTTATAGAGGTTTACAAAATTATGAGGGGCATGGATAGGATAAATAGACAAAGTCTTTTCCCTGGGGTCAGGGAGTCCAGAAGTAGAGGGTATAAGTTTAGGGTGAGAGGGGAAAAATATAAAAGGGACCTAAGGGGCAACCTTTTCATGCAGAGTGTGGTATGTGTATGGAATGAGCTGCCAGAGGAAGTGGTGGAGGCTAGTACAATTGCAACAAGGGTGGCACGGTGGCACAATGGTTAGCACTGCTGCCTCACAACCAGAGACCTGGGTTCAATTCCCAGCTTGGACGACTGTCTATGTGGAGTTTGCACATTCTCTCCGTGTCTGCGTGGGTTTCCTCCGGGTGCTCAGGTTACCTCCCACAGACCAAAAGATGTGCAGGTCAGGTGAATTGACCAAGCTAAACTGCCCGTAGTGTCAGGTGTAGGGGAATGGGTCTGGGTGGGTTGCTCTTCGGGGGGTCGGTGTGGACTTGTTGGGCCGAAGGCCTGTTTCCACACTGTAAGTAATCTAATCTAAAAAGGCATCTGGATGGGTATGAATAGGAAGGGTTTGGAGGGATATGGGCTGGGTGCTGGCAGGTGGGACTTGATTGGGTTGGGATATCTGGTTGGCATGGATGAGTTGGACTGAAGGGTCTGTTTCTGTGCTATACATCTCTATGACTCTATGAGAAATACATGGGATGATCCACTTCCTTTCCTGTTTTTTTTGTTTGCTGCCTCTGACAAACTTCCATAGGTATTTGCTGTAAGGAGTTCTGTTACTTTCGGTTATCAGCCTAATTTTCTGCTTGTCACGTCAGAAATTGTTTCTTTTCTTTATAATATGTTCTTAGTCAGTCTTGTACACTGGAAGTAAATCTGTGATAGGTAGGAAGTGTTTACAATAAGATTTAGTGGGATGTGACATCCTGTATTGAAGTTTTGTTTAAGGCATACATTATTGATTCTTTGTTTTTTGTTTTCTCATGGTCTTCCTTTTTCTAGAACCCAGCAGCATTTGATTTCTTGCTGCAAAGAGTGGAGCATACCATGCGACATGCCATTGAGGAAGAGGAGAAACTTCCCATGGACCAGGTTACTAATTTCCAAGAAGTGAGTATTGTTGCTGTTTTGTGGCTTTGTGCCTGCTTCCATTTCATCCATTTCACCTTCCACTAACAGTTACGTCAGGTGGCCCTGATATGCGGTTGTGGCGTAACCTATTTCCCATTCTTGCACAGATTTTTTTTAATGTTAATGTTGATTGCTTTAGTTAGAATTTTGAATTATGGCTCCCATTGTTCTGGAGTTTTCAACTAGTTGGAAAGTTATTCCTTTTTTATTCAATCATTCGTTGTTTTGGAGTGACATAATTATTTTCAAGCAAAAGTAACTCCAGTTATCTAGTTCCTCGTTTCAGTTTAGTCCGGAACCTTAGCTAAGATCTTAGGTCATCATTCATGACTTTTTCCACAGCCAGTTTATCCTCTGAGTTGATTGCTTAAGACTACACATCAAATTACCAATCTTTCAAAGTTTTCATCCTATCAATAGCAAATATCATATGATTAATAGAATGTACTGTTGAGACCATTTTTAACTTGTTATAGTCTTTCCTTGCAGTTTTTCTTGCGATTCTTTTGTATCCCACACAGTAACGAAAAGTAACTGAATACACGTTCCTTGGTGTTCGTGAATAGTTTTTTTATATAGTCAGTGTACATAAAAACCAATGCTACTGAAGGAGTAAAGAAGTCAAATTTCATGATCAGTTGGATATCTTGAATCTTAAGCAAACTTGCCAGGTAGCTCATGCTCAACAATAATTTGCTTCTGAGGAATTTCAGATGGGTGAATTTTCTTCCCTGTAGGTCTGTGATGAGATTAAAAAGAAACTGAACTGTTTGAAGGAAGTTCCTAACAGGATTGAATGTCCACTCATTTACCACTTGGATGTTGGGGCAATGTACCCGAACATCATTCTGACCAATCGCTTGCAGGTACTGTTTGTTTATTAATGTAATATTAAGATGTAGTTTTTGTGATTTATTAGCTTTCTTTTTTCTGAATGATCTTTGCATTATATTCAAATTTGGCTCTTTATCTGATTTCTATTAGTTGTTGCCTAAGCATAGTTGTCATAACCATAACATAAACCGAATCCAACTCATGCATGCTGACCAGACATCCCAATCTGCCCTAGTACCATAAGCATTTGGCCCATATCCTTCTGAACTCTACCTATTCATATATTCATCCAGATGAATTTTGTAACTGTTGTAATCGTACCTGCCTCCACCTCTTCCTCTGGTAGCTCATTCCATATGTGCACCACCCTCTGCATGAAAAAGTTACTCCTGTGGACCTTTTTAAATCTTTCCCCTCGAACCTTAAACCTATGCCTTCTAGTTTTGGACTTTCCCACTCTGGGGAAAAAAGATTTTGGCTATTTACCCTATATGTGCCCTCCATAATTTTATAAACCTCTATAAGATCACTTCTCAGCCTCTGACACTCCAGGGAATTAAAGCCCCAGTGTATTTAACATTTCCCTATAGTTCAAATCCTCCAATCCTGGTAACATCCTTGTAAATCTTTTCTGCAACCTTTCAAGTTCTACAAAATTCTCCCTATAGAAGGGCGACCAGAAGTGTATGCACATATTCTAAAAGTGGCCTCACCAATGTCCTCGACAGCCACAACATGACTTCTGTCCAAAATGGTGTATAATTTGAGTCATTCAGTGCAAGCAGCATTGCTAATGTTGTATTCGAACAGGCTGCTGCACAGTTAGCAGTTACTCGAAAGTTGATCATGCCTTCAGATCTTTGGCTCCAAAATAATCCACACTCTGTTGAAGCAGGAGAAAGAGTGGTGCTGGAAAAGCATAGCAGGTCAGGCAGCATCCAAGGAGCAGGAAAATCGATGTTTCGGGCAAAAACCCTTCATCAGGAAAGCCCTATTCCTGATGAAGGGCTTTTACCCGAAACGTTGATTTTCCTGCTCCTCAAATGCTGCCTGACCTGCTGTGCTTTTCCAGCACCATTCTAATCTAAACTCTGGTTTCCATCATCTGCAGTCCTTACTTTTGCCCTGAAGCAGGAGAAAATCCTGTGCTTTGAGTTGACAAGTGATCAGTCTTGAGATAAAATTAGTTAGAATCTGTTCGCCCTTAGTAATTATGTCAATTACATCTGTATAGTTTTTATTCAGGTTTCTTTTGTTTTAGAAGTGTAGAAAGAGAACAGATCCAGCGA
Organism: Chiloscyllium plagiosum; assembly: GCF_037043375.1. Lineage (NCBI taxonomy): Eukaryota > Metazoa > Chordata > Chondrichthyes > Orectolobiformes > Hemiscylliidae > Chiloscyllium > Chiloscyllium plagiosum. Next base: position 20,924,822 of record NW_028270162.1, on the reverse strand, counting down.
CTGTCCATTCTGGTATTTATGCTCCACGTAAACCACTTTCCATGCAACTTTGTTTGACATTGTCAGCATAACCTTCTGTTTCTTTTTGTCTCGGTGTTTATCTTGCTCTCGTTTAACGCATCATTGTCACCTTGCCTGAGTTGCTCTTTTTGGTGTACTTCTTAGATGAAGAACTTTATTCTGAATTCCCTATTGGATATGTTAATAACAGTGAACTTTTTTAGTTTTGAACTTCCCTACAAGCTCGGAAACATTTTTTTTCCCACACTCCTTTCGGAAACCCATGTATTTATCTTCACCATCTCTGCCATCTTCTCTTATTTAGAAAAACGAGCCACCAGTCTGTTCAGTCTTTCTTGATAACTATATCCACTCTATTGGGGTGTTATCTTTTGAGTCTTTGCACATTGTGATACACTCCATATCTTTTCTTTAATGTGGAGATCAAAACTGCTTGGAATATGGTCTAACTAAGTTTCAGTGCAAGTTTAGCACAAGTTCTATACTTCTAAAATCTTGAAATTAACTCCAAAAATAAAACAGAACTGAGGATGCTGGAGATTGAAACAAAAAAAGGAAATTGCTGGAGAAATTCTGCAAGTCTGTCAGTACCTTTTGAGTTTCTCCATTAGTTTATGTTTTTGTATCAGAACTTACCTTCAGTGTTTAATTTTATAATGTTTTAATTTTTGTTATACTTGGTTTGTTAAACTGTACCTTTAGATCCCTTTAGGCGTTTTGCTATCTAAGCAAAAGGCAACAATATACCTACTTAGTCCATCTACCAAAATGCACCTCCGCACCATGCGTGTCTATATGAAATTATTTTATTTATTACATCTTACAAGTTTAACAGTGTCTTTCTATATTTCGTTCCAAACTTTCTTCTGCAAACTACACCCATGATTGGTCTCATGGACAAATTTAGCAATTGTGTGTACAATTCCTGTGTCCAAATCATTATTATAAGTTTTTTGAATAACAATTCCATCACTAATCCTTGTGGAACATCACTTCTCCCCTTTAAGCCATCCTCAGTGCTGAGATGTGGTGGATGGAGTTTAATTCAGATAAATACGAGGTGCTGCATTTTGGGAAAGCAAATCTTAGCAGGGCTTTTACACTTAATGGTAAGGTCCGAGGGAGTGTTGCTGAACAAAGAGACCTTGGAGTGCAGGTTCATAGCTCCTTGAAAGTGGAGTCGCAGGTAGATAGGATAGTGAAGAAGGTATGCTTTCCTTTATTGGTCAGAGTATTGAGTACAGGAGTTGGAAGGTCATGTTGCGGCTATACAGGACATTGGTTGGACCACTGTTGGAATATTGCATGCAATTCTGGTCTCCTTCCTATCAGAAAGATGTTGTGAAACTTGAAAGGGTTCAGAAAAGATTTACAAGGATGTTGCCAGGGTTGGAGGATTTGAGCTGTACGGAGAGAGGCTGAACAGTCTGGGGCTGTTTTCCCTGGAGCGTCGGAGGCTGAGGGGTGACCTTCTCGAGGTATACAAAATTCTGAGGGGCATGGATAGGATAAATAGACAAAGTCTTTTCCCTGGGGTCGGGGAGTCCAGAAGTAGAGGGCATAAGTTTAGGGTGAGAGGGGAAAAATATACAAGGGACCTAAGGGGCAACCTTTTCACGCAGAGGGTGGCATGTGTATGGAATGAGCTGCCAGAGGAGTGGTGAAGGCTGGTACAAATACAACATTTAAGAGGCATTTGGATGGGTATATGAATAGGAAGGGTTTGGAGGGATATGGGCCAGGTGCTGGCAGGTGGGACTGGATTCGGTTGGGATATCTGATCGGCATGGACGGGTTGGACTGAAGGGTCTGTTTCCATGCTGTACATCTCTATGACTGTATGGTGAGAAGAGTTCTCTTACTTGTCCTCTGTCTCACATGCTGTGACCTTTCATGAGTAAAATATGCTTTACGTTTTGAGATGTATTACACTTACTGCATTAACATTGTCTGCTGACATTGTAATCTATTAAAAAGCGCATCATAAAAACCATCTTTTCTATTTCTTGATCATTTTGTGCATCCTGTTTTCTGACTTTTGTAATTCAGTGTAACTTTTAATAGCATTTTCTTCCTATATAACTAGATTTTTATTTGAGTATATAGTGTTGAAATCCTGAATCAAATGTTTTGACTTTTATGATTAATTTTCCCCATTTAAGAGCCACATTAGTTGAAGCCCAGGAATGAGATACCTTGTTCTTTGAAGTAACTGACGACCAGTTGAGGAGTAATAGGTTTTTTTAACAGCATCTTCTCTCCTGGGTATTTGGATCAGACTGTTCCGAGAGGAGGTTGTTTTTATTAATCACAAGATTGTTTAATACAAGGGATTTCATTATAGCCTTTTAAAACAATGTGTTTAAATATTTACAAAAGTGTCTGAGAGGGATGCCTGAAGAGCAGGAATAACTGCTTAGTTCTCCTCAGATAGTTGATGTTGGTATGATGTATTAGGATTCTCAGCACTTCTTTTGTAGAAGGTTTGCTTGTTCCTGGAATGAATTGATGTCGCAACATACGGTCAAAATGGAAAAATTATTACTGCATAGCAGTGGTAAACCTCATCATGAGGGATCAATATTTTAACATGTCACAATCTTTGCTCCTTTCTTGAGCAGAGATCCACCATGGTCACACTCAAATGAATCCAAGTAGAACAAAGAACATAGAAAATTACAGCACAGGAACAGGCCTTCCGGCCCTGCAAGTCTGGTTTGATCCAGATCTTCAATCTAAACCTGTCGCCTATTTTCTAATGGTCTGTACCGCTTTGTTCCCTACCTATTCATGTGTCTGTCGAGATACGTCTTAAATGAAGCTATCATGCCCACCTGTACCACCTCTGCTGGCAACGTGTTCCAGGCACCCACCCTCTGCATAAAGAACGTTCCATGCATATCTCCCCTAAACGCTTCCCCTCTCATTTGAACTTGTGACCTAGTAATTGAGTCCCCACTCTGGGGAAAAAACTTCTTGCTATCCGCCCTATCTATGCCTCTCATGATTTTGTAGACTTCAATCAAGTCCCCCCTCAGCCTCCGTCTTTCTAATGAAAGTAATCATAATCTACTCCACCTTTCTTCATAGCTATTGCCCTTCATACCAGGCAACATCCTGGTGAACCTCCTCTGCACCCTCTCCAAAGCATCCACATCCGTTTGGCAATGTGGCAACCAGAACTGTACACAGTATTCCAAATGTGGCCAAATCAAAGTCTTATACAACTATAACGTGACCTGCCAACTCTTGGACTCAATATTCTGTCCAATGAAGGAAAGCATGCTGTATGCCTTCTTTCCCACTGTATTGACCTGCGTTGCCTCCTTCAGTGAACAATGGACCTGAACACCCAGATCTCTCTGTACTTCAATTTTTCCCAAGACCTTTCCATTTACTGTATAGCTGGTCTTGAATTGGATTTTCCAAAATGCATTACCTCGCATTTGCCCGGATTGAACTCCATCTGCCATTTCTCTGCTCAACTCTCCAATCTGTCTATATTTTATTGTATTCTCTGACGGTACCCTTCAATACCTGCTACTCCACTAATCTTAGTGTTAGCTGCAAACTTGCTAATCAGACCATCTGTACCTTCCTTGAAATCATTTATGTTTTAACCACAAACAACAGTGGTCCCCACACAGATCCCTGTGGAACACCACTGATCACAGGTCTCATAGAACATAGAACAATACAGCACAGAACGGGCCCTTCGGCCCATGATGTTGTGCCGAACATTTGTCCTAGCTTAAGCACCTATCCATGTACCTATCCAATTGCCGCTTAAAGGTCACCATTGATTCTGACTCTGCCACTCCCACAGGCAGCGCATTCCATGCCCCCACCACTCTCTGGGTAAAGAAACTACCCCTGACATCCCCCCTATACCTTCCACCCTTCACCTTAAATTTATGTCCCCTTGTAACACTCTGTTGTACCCGGGGAAAAAGTCTCTGACTGTCTACTCTACCTATTCCCCTGATCATCTTATAAACCTCTATCAAGTTACCCCTCATCTTTCGCCATTCCAATGAGAAAAGGCATAGCACTCTCAACCTATCCTCATACGACCTATTCTCCATTCCAGGCAACATCCTGGTAAATCTCCTCTGCACCCTCTCCAAAGCTTCCACAACTTTCCTAAAATGAGGCGACCAGAACTGCACACAGTACTCCAAATGTGGCCTTACCAAGGTCCTGTACAGCTGCAACATCACCTCACGACTCTTGAATTCAATCTCTCTGCTCATGAACGCTAATACACCATAGGCCTTCTTACAAGCTCTATCAACCTGAGTGGCAACTTTCAAAGATCTATGAACATAGACCCCAAGATGCCTCTGTTCCTCCACCTTACTAAGAACCCTACCGTTAACCCTGTATTTCGCATTCTTATTTGTCCTTCCAAAATGGACAACCTCACACTTGACAGGGTTGAACTCCATCTGCCACTCCTCAGCCCAGCTCTGCATCATATCTAAGTCCCTTTGCAGCCGACAACAGCCCTTCTCACTATCCACAACTCCACCAATCTTCGTATCGTCTGCAAATTTACTGACCCACCCTTCGACTCCCTCTTCCAAGTCATTATTAAAAATTACAAACAGCAGAGGACCCAGAACTGATCCCTGCGGAACTCCACTTGTAACTGGGCTCCAGGCTGAATATTTACCACCTACCACCACTCTCTGACTTGGACCAGTTAGCCAGTTCTCTATCCAACTGGCCAAATTTCCCACTATCCCATGCCTCCTGACTTTCAGCATAAGCCTACCATGGGGAACCTTATCAAATGCCTTACTAAAATCCATGTATACTACATCCACTGCTCTACCCTCATCCACATGCTTGGTCACCTCCTCAAAGAATTCAGTAAGACTTGTAAGGCAAGACCTACCCCTCACAAATCCGTGCTGGCTGTCCCTAATCAAGCAGTGCCTTTCCAGATACTCATAAATCCTATCCCTCAGTACCCTTTCCATTACTTTGCCTCCCACCGAAGTAAGACTAACTGGCTTGTAATTCCCGGAGTTATCCCTATTCCCTTTTTTGAACAGGGGCACAACATTCGCCACTCTCCAGTCCCCTGGTACCACCCCCGTTGAAAATGAAGACGAAAAGATCATTGCCAACGGCTCTGCAATTTCCTCTCTTGCTTCCCACATAATCCGAGGATATATCCCGTCAGGCCCGGGGGACTTGTCTATCGTCAAGTTATTCAAAATGCCCAATACATCTTCCTTCCTAACAAGTATCTCCTCTAGCTTACCAGTCCGTTTCATACTCTCCTCTTCAACAATACGGTCCCTCTCATTTGTAAATGCTGAAGAAAAGTACTCATTCAAGACCTCTCCTATCTCTTCCGACTCAATACACAGTCTCCCACTACTGTCCTTGATCAGACCTACCCTCGTTCTCGTCATTCTCATGTTTCTCACATACGCATAAAAGGCCTTGGGGTTATCCTTGATCCTACCCGCCAAAGATTTTTCATGCCCTCTCTTAGCTCTCCTAATCCCTTTCTTCAGCTCCCTCCTGGCTATCCTGTATCCCTCCAACGCTCTGTCTGAACCTTGTTTCCTCAGCCTTATGTAAGCCTCCTTCTTCCTCTTTACTAGATATTCAACCTCCCTCGTCAACCAAGGTTCCCTCACATGACCATCTCTTTCCTGCCTGACAGGTACATACAAATCAAGGACACGTCGTATCTGTTCCTTGAAAAAGTTCCACATTTCCACGACATCCTTCCCTGACAGCCTATGCTCCCAACTTATGCTCCTCAGATCCTGTCTTACAGCATCGTATTTACCCTTCCCCCAATTGTAAAACCTACCCTGTTGCACGCACCTATCTCTCTCCATAACCAAGGTGAAAGTCACAGAATTGTGGTCACCTTCACCAAAATGCTCACCCACTAACAAGCCCATGACTTGTCCTGGTTCATTACCGAGTACCAAATCCAATATGGCCTCCCCTCTGGTCGGACAATCTACAGACTGAGTTAGAAAAGCTTCCTGGACACACTGCACAAACACCGCCCCGTCCAATCTACTTGATCTAAAGAGCTTCCAATCAATATTTGGGAAGTTGAAATCGCCTATGACTACTACCCTGTGGCTTCTACACCTTTCCAAAATCCGTTTCCCCAATTTGTTTCTTCACATCTCTGCTGCTATTGGGGGGGCTATAGTAAACACCCAACAAGGTGACTGCACCTTTCCTATTTCTGACTTCAGCCCATACTACCTCCAAAGGCAGATCCCCCTCGAACTGTCTTTCTGCAGCCGTTATACCATTTCTAATTAGCAACGCCACACCCCCTCCTTTTTTACCACCCTCCCTAATCTTACTGAAACATCTGTAACCAGGAACCTCCAACAACCACTCCTGTCCCTCTTCTATCCACGTTTCCGTGATGGCCACAAACTCGTAGTCCCAAGTACCAATCCATGCCTTAAATTCACCCACCTTATTTCTGATACTCCTTGCGTTGAAGTATACACACTTGAGCCCATCTCTGTGTCCGCAAGTATTCCCTGTCAGTGCTACCTTCTCCACAGCCTCCCTACATTCTTGGACATCCTGAAAAACAGCTAACCTACTTGCTGGACTACAAGTCCGGATCCCATCCCCCTGCCAAATTAGTTTAAACCCCTCGAAGAGTGCTAGCAAACCTACCTCCCAGGATATTGGTGCCCTTCTGGTTCAGGTGCAACCCGTCCTGCTTGTACAGGTCCCACCTTCCCCAGAATACAGTCCAATTGTCCAGATACCTGAAGCCCTCCCTCCTACACCATCCTTGCAGCCACGTGTTCAACTGCACTCTCTCCCTCTTCCTTGCCTCACTGTCACGCTGTCCATCCTAGCTTTTAGCTTCCAGCCTAACTCCCTGAGCTCCTGAATGACCTCCCCACCCCTCTTCCTATCTATGTCGTTGGTGCCAATGTGCACCACGACTTCTGGCTGCACACCCTCTCCCTTAAGGATTCTGAAGACACGGTCCGAGACGTCTCGGACCCTGGCACCGGGAGGCAACAAACCAACCGAGAGTCTTGCCCATGTCCACAGAACCACCTGTCTGTCCCTCTAACTATAGAGTCTCCTATAACTAGCGCTCTCCTCCTCTCCCCCTTTCCCTTCTGGGCCTCAGAGCCGGATCTCGTGCCAGAGACCCGGTCACTGCAGCTTACCCCTGCTAGGCCGTCCCCCCAACAGTATCCAAAGCGGTATACTTATTGTTGAGGGGAACGACCACAGGGGATCCCTGCACTGCCTGCTTCCTCCCCTTTCCACCTCTAACTGTTACCCAGCTACCTCTGTTCTCTGGCTTAACTATGTCCCTGTAGCTTCCATCTATCACCCTCTCAGCCTCTCGAATAATTCTCAGTTCATCCAACTCCAGCTCCAGTTCCCTAACACGGTCTGTGAGGAGCTGGAGCTGGCTGCACTTCCTGCAGATGAAGTCGGCAGGAGCATCGGTGGTCACCCCTACCTCAAACATCCTGCAGGAGGAAATTTCTACTGCCTGCGCTGCCATAACTCTGCACTTAGTCTCCAAAACAAGAACACCAAGTAGCTTACTTTGTTTTAGGTTAGAGGAGGAGGGAGGGTGGGAGACAATACACATGTAGTGTCTCGGGTTCCTTCTCCACTCAAATAACAATTACTTACCTTTCCGACCGGCTTTGCGCTCCGACTTCACTTCCGCCCAGCTCCCGCCGCTCTCTGCTGCAAAAAGCTAAGGATTCTGAAGTCTCCATTTTGAGAATCTCATTTCCATTACTACTCTGACTACTGTTGCCCAGCCAGTTCTTTATCCACTAGCTAGTACACCTTGGACCCCATGCAACTTCACCTTTTCCATCAGCCTGCCATGTGTAATCTTATCAAATGCCTACAGAAGTCCATGCATATAACAACTACAACCCTTCCTTCATTGATCAACTTTGTCACTCCCTCAAAGAATTCTGTTAAGTTGGTAAGACATGACCTCCCCTACACAAAAACATGTAGCCTATCACTGATAAGCCCATTTTCTTCCAAATGGAAATAGATCCTCTCCCATAATATCTTCTCTAGCAGCTTCCCTACCACTGATGTCAGGCTCACCGGTCTATAATTACCTGGATTATCCCTGCTACCCTTCTTAAACAAGGGGACAACATTAGCAATCCTCCAGTCCTCCATGATGTCACCCGTGTTCAAGGATGCTACAAAGAGATCTGTTAAGGCTCCAGCTATTCCCCCCTCGCTTCCTTCAGTAACCTGGGATAGCTCCAATCTGGACCTATCCACTTCAAAGCTTTTATAAATTACCCAACACTTGCTCCCTCCTTACGCTGACTTGACTTAGAGTAATCAAACATCTACTGATGCAAAGTACTCGTTAAGAATCTCACCCATTTTCTCTGACTACACACATGACTTTCCTACTTTGTCCTTGAGTGGGCAAATCCTTTCTCTAGTTACCCTCTTGCTCCTTATTTATGAATAAAAGGGATTTTCCTTAATCCTGTTTGCTAATGATATTTCATGACCCCTTTTATCCATCTTAATTTCTTGTTTCAGATTGATCATACATTCCCGATATTCTTCCAAAGCTTTTTTCTGTCTTCAGTCACCAAGACCTTTATGTATACTTTCTTTTTCCTCTTAGTTAGTCTCACATTTTCATCTGTCATCCATGGTTCCATAACCTTTCCATTTCTATCCTCATTTTCACAGGAGCACATGGTTGAATCTAGTAAACATCTCAAGTAGATTCCATCATTGAGTTATCTTCAAGAATGCAAGTGGAGATAGATATGTTGTCCATTTCTGGTTTTATTGTTGAATAGTCAATTGCATAATACCTCCAAATAAAATTTCAAATTGTGTATATTGATTCATAAGTTGGTATACTTTTTCTCATGCAGCCTTCTGCCATTGTGGATGAAGCTACCTGTGCAGCCTGTGATTTCAACAAACCAGGTGCATTCTGCCAACGCAAGATGACCTGGACATGGCGAGGAGAGTTTAGTAAGTACAAATAATCATAAGGATTGTCTCTGGCATATAGACTATCTCTCGCATATCTTGCATGAGTTAAATATAGTGTTTGGAACTAAGGGAATTAAAGGATAGGAGGGAACAGGCTAATGAGTTGGTTGATCAGGGTAAACGGTTGAAGCAGGCTTGAAGGGGTAAAAGGCCCTCTGCTTATTTTCTACATTTCACTAACCTATAACAACTTAATTTCATTTTATCCTTGCATTTTTGTTGTACAGGACTTCCTGTTTTACTGATTCTATGATTCTATGAAAGCAAACATCTACTGATGCGCAGCATGCATTGTACTTAAAATGACTTACCCCTCTGAACCTGGGAACCTACTTAAGACATTTTCCAAAAGTCCCATTTAGTGGAATGAATATTGATTAAAAATGGTTTCCTCTTTGATGAAAGTCCATTTAAAATTACGTTCTACTAAAGTAAACGTCCTCCTCAAGATATGCGTTGCTATTGTTACATTTCAGATCCTTCAAATGCTGTTCTAATTCTATGATTCTGGTAATTTCATAACAAAACAACTTAAGTCATGAAAGTGTAACAAAAAGTCCTCACCATGGCCCTTGAATAGGATACGATCATATTTTCATTTGGGTATTATTTAAGCCCAAACTCTGATTATATTTGAATTTTTTTTGTATGCTCCAGGTCTGCCATCAGTTTGTCAATATAGAATTTTAATCCTCGTTGAATTTATAACTTGTATTAAAGAAACTTGCTTCGACTTTTACATAACTTGTCCCCATATTGTTAAAAATTCTAGTTTTGGCTTGACTTTTCCTATGATGTGCAAGTTATTCCAAATGTGATGCCAGTCCTTGATTAACTCTACTGGCTCCTTATGTCCTCCTTATTCTCCTCCTTCATATCTCCATATAGATTTGTCTTGTTTTTCTTCAGCAGACCCCTCTCAGGTTGTTTGTTCCGTTATGCGTCCAGATACACTTTGGCTGCATGACCTACTCTACCTTGCCCATTCAATCCTACTATTGGCAGCAATTCCTTCAAAATGCCACGTACCTCTGTAACAGTTTTGGGTTTTTCTCTCAGCCTTCCATTTTTATCTGTTTTCTCCTTTGTACCTTCAAAAATAAGAAAAACAGAAAAGATGCAACTTCTGTATTTCAAATTGCAGTTCATTTAGTGAAAGAGTTGTGGAAGCAGTTACTATTTTGTAAAGCATGTGAAACTTACTCGAGATTATTGGTCAACTTTAACTATTATTTGAAAAATAAAATATATTCTCTGTTTATTTTACCTGGCACACCATTCATTCAGACTTACTGAGATTGTAGCATAATGTTATCATAAAGATTTAAATTCTCCCAAACAATGATTTTCCAAGAACACAAATATCAGCACGGGTAAAGCATGATCCGATCACCTAGCTTCACCATTCAATACGATCATGGCTGATTTTGCACTTCAGCTCCATTATCCTGCCAGCATCCCCCCAACCTCCCCCACCCTCAACCATGTGCACACCCATATGCACCAATGTTGCTTAATTTGACATGCTAATTTTGCAATTTATCTTTGTAGTGCCAGCCTCTCGCAGTGAATATCATCGTATTCAACAGCAGCTTGAGTCTGAGAAGTTCCCACCTACTTTCCCAAATGGACAACCACAAGCTTTCCATGAATTATCCCGTGAAGAGCAAGCCAAGTATGAAAAGAAACGATTGGCAGGTAATACCAACTCAACAGTGTTGTTCATGATTCAGTCTCGTCAGTTTTATATGTTTGAATTTCTTATATTCATATGTATTGACTACAGGCATGCTTTGTTTAAAGGTTATGAAGCCACCATAATCATAGGGAAAAAGGTTTGGGTGTAATTGACCAGATAATATCACAATACTTTTTTACATGCATAAAAAGGAAGAGAGATCACAAAAGGAAGAGAAGCAAAGCCAACGTAGCCCCCTTAGAGAATGAGTCAAGGGAAAATAATAATGAGAAACCATGAATTGACAGTGAGTTGAGTAAATACTTTGCATCAGTTTTCGTGGTAGAAGCACTAATAGAATTCTACAAAGCTAAATCAAGGGGCAAAATGGGGAGATGTTACAACTACAGCAATTGTTGCTGCTGAACCTAATTGGACTAAAAGCCAAAAGGTCTCCAAGCGTGAAGATTGGCATCGTATGATGTTGAAAGAAGTTGATGCAGAGATAATAGGTGTGCTAGTAGTAATCTTCCTTCGTTGTTAAAGGAATTAAGTTTAAAAGCAGGGAGGTTATGTTGCAGCTGTACAGGGTGCTGGTGAGGCCACACCTGGAGTACTGTGATTTTCTTACTTGAGAAAGGATGTACTGGCACTAGAGAGGTTGCAGAGGAGGTTCACTAGGTTGATTCTGGAGTTGAGGGGCTTGGCTTATGAGGAGAGACTGAGTAGGCTTGGATTATATTCATTGGAATTTAGAAGGAAATCGATGAGATAGAAGTAATGATGATGTTTCCACTGGCAGGTGAAACTAGGATGAGGGCATAGCCTCAAAATTAGGGGGAGCAGATTTAGGGCTAAATTGAGAAGGAACTTCTTCATCCAGAGGGTTGTGAACCTATGGAATTCCCTGCACAATGAAGTAGTTGACGTTTCCTCATTGAAGGTTTTTAAAGCTAAGATAATTTTTTGAACACTAAAGGAATTAAGGGTTATATTGAGACGGCAGGCAAGTGGCGCTGATACCATGAAAAGATCAGCCCTGATCTTACTGAATGGTGGAGCAGGTTTGAAGGGCCAAATTGCCTACTCCTGCTCCTTGTTGTTATGTTCCAAGGATCGGTGGATTTGGAAAAAGTCCCACAGGATTGGAAAACCAGTGTAACACCCTTATTCAAAAAGGGAAGCAAAGAAAAATAAGTAGCTGTAGATCAGTTAGTTTACCATCTGGTATTGGGAAAATGTTAGTGTTTATTACAAAGGATGTAATAGCAGAGTATTTAAAAACACAATATGATCCAGCAATTCAGCATGGCTTCTTGAAGGGGAAGCTGTGTATGCTGGTACTGTGCCTTTGAGAGATGTGTCTTGTGCTGTTTCTCTTGCAGAAGGGTGTTTCCACAGTAGTGCCGAAATGTCTGCTGCAGACAGGCAGTTGGCAAACAGTTTTTGAGTTCTCAGAGTATTATTTTCTAAAATAAGTCAAAAGAATCATAAATGGATGGGGTCAGGGCTTTGGCACACCCAGGAAAGTTTTTAGTTTTCCTTTCAGTTAATGTGAAGGTTTCTGCTGGCTGCTGAGCAAAAACCTTGAATTCCTGACTGCTACAGTGAAGTCATGGATTAAAATATAATCTTTTAAAATAAAATATTATGAAAAATGTTTATAGATAAAGCTTGTTTTACCAGTTATAACTACAGCATCAGATTATTAATTTATGGTTCCTTGACAGGGGATTTGGATCTGCTATTGGATTGCTAATTTTAGTGTTGAGTAGATGTTAGAAAGTTAGCAGAGCCTCTGCATGGCCTAGAAGGAAGGGAGAGTAATACCCATTTAAAATTATAAGATCCCAGTCACTCATTGATTTAGTATATTGTATCATGGATTAAAATACAGACCCATATCCATAAATTCAACTTAAAAATCTAAAAGGAGCAGATTGTTTCCTCCTTCTGCACTGGAGAGAGAGAGACGGAATGTTATAGGATGTTACTTATCATGGAACAGTTGATGATTAGTGGTTGAATAATACCTTATCTTGTTAAGTATTATAACTTAAAGTTTTACCAGTTCTCTTTTTTATCATATTTTAACTGTGTGGGGGTAACTATAAGGTGTGTTTTGATTAAGGCCTAATAATGGACCAATCGAATCACATGTAAAACACTGCACCTTGTTCTTTCCTTTAAATAAATATATAAATTCAGGTCTAGGCTGTCCTCTTATAATACTTTGTGGAAGGCGTCTGGTCCATAACACATGCCTGAAAGCAAAATAAATAATGGGAAACTAATTGATGTAATATATTTGGATTTCCAAAAAGGTGTTTGATAGCTACTATATAGAACTACTAATTAAGATAGTGTTGGGGTAGTCTATTAGCATGAATAAAGGATTGGCTAACTAACAGAATTAGGACAAGGGACATGCATTTTCAGCATAGTAACTTGTAATGAATGGAATGACACAGGAATCAGTGCTCAGGCCAAATTGTGCACAATATAAATTAGTGACTTGGACGAAGGAAAAGAGGAGCTGAGTGTTACTTAGCTTAGAAACACTACAGGAAATGACAGCACGGAGGGATTTGGGTGTCCTTGTGCATGAATCGCAAGAAAAAACTAGCATACAACTTCAGGTAACAGGCAAGAAACATGGAATGTTTGAAGGGAACAGAGATTCAAACAAAGGAAGACTTGCTTAAACTATATAAGGCACTAGTTAGACCTATTATAGTAAACTGAACCATTTTGGCCTATTTATCTAAGGAAAAAATATCCTAGCATTGAAGATAGTCCAGAGAAGATTAATTAAATTGATCTGAGGTATGGAGGAATATTTTGTGGTGAGTAGCTTTGGATAGTACTCATTAGAATTTAGAAAAATGAGAGGCAACCTTATTAAAACACAAGGGTCTTAAGGATCTTGACAGTGTAGATGCCGAAAGATGATTTCCCAGAGAGTCAAAGAGCAGAAGGTGTAATCTCCATGTAAGTGGTTGCCTAGTTAGGACAGAGATAAGGGGAAATTTCTTCTCTTGGAGGATCGTGAATCTGTGGAATTCTTTGCAGCAGAGGGCAGGAGAGACTAACTATGTCCTTAAGTATATTCTACGAACGGTAAACAGGTTTGTAATCAGTATGGGAATCGAGGGTTAATGGAAAAAGGTAGAAATGTGGATTTGAGGATTATCAGATTAGTCGTGATCTCATTGAATGGTAGAGCAGTCCTTTTGGGCCAAATGGTCTATTTTGTTTTTCCTACACCTTATGGCCTCCTCCCAAGACTTAGCCTATGATGAACAAAAAGTATCTAGTAATAAGATAAATTGTAGCACTCCAAAAACTACTCTGGTTGAAATCAGCCTAGTTAATATATTGTATATTGCAAAATATAGTTGGTGAATGCTGCTGATACTAAATAGAAATGATCTCAAACATTTCTACCTTGCTAGAAAAATGTGTGCAGTCCCTGCAAGTTCTACAGTAATGCACTCTCTCCATTTATTTTAGATTATTGCCGCAAAGCTTACAAAAAAATCCATATTACCAAAGTAGAGGAACGAGTAACTACGATTTGCCAACGTGAAAATTCTTTCTATGTAGATACAGTACGAGCTTTTCGTGATCGACGGTATGAATTTAAAGGTTCACACAAGGCAAGACTTTACAATTTCTTGACTTTGTTTTTTTTGTGTTTGAAGTCTTGTAATTCAATATCATTCCTTTACAAATTGGTTACAATGAATTTTAAATCTGCAAACTTCTAACTACAACTAAGTTCTGATTTTCTTTGATTCATCTTAACTACGTTTTTAACTTTGTCCATTAGTCTTAATGCATATATGAGTTTGCTGCCATTGTCTTTAAATTTAAAAGTTTTGAGCAAGGGCTTGATAGATAAGCCAATACAGTACTGAGAATGTGTTCTACGTTGGAAGTATCATCCTTCTTACTTGATGCTCGTCTATTTTCTGCATTGGCTCAGGTCACTGCATTTGAAATTAATTGTATGTGAAACATTTCGCTAAGGCTTGTACTCGACTTTTATTTTCTAGGTTTGGAAGAAAAAATTGTCTGCTGCCATTGAATCTGGAGATGCTACAGAAATCAAGCGTTGTAAGAACATGGAAATTTTGTATGAGTCTCTGCAGCTGGCTCACAAGTGTATTCTAAACTCCTTCTATGGCTATGTCATGCGTAAAGGGTTCGTAACCAAATAAATATTGATGAAAAATGTTTATAGATAAAGCTTGTTTTATCAGTAATAATTAGGGCACCAGAATATCAATTTATTGTTCCTTGACAAGTGTGAAAATAGATAAGTCCCCTGGGCTGGATGGGATTTATCCTAGTATTCTCTGGAAAGCTGGGAAGGAGATTGCAGAGCCTTTGGCTTTGATCTTTATGTCGTCATTGTCTATAGAAATAGTACCAGAAGACTGGACGATAGCAAATGTTGTCCCCTTGTTCAAGAAGGGGAGTAGAGACACCCGGGTAATTATAGACCAGTGAACCTTATTTCACTGGTTGTGGGTAAAGTGTTGGAAAGGATTATAAGAGATAGGCTTTATAATCATCTAGAAAGGATTAATTTGATTAGGGATAGTCAGCACTGTTTTCTGAAGGATCGGTTGTGCCTCACAAATCTTAAGTTTTTTGAGAAGGTGATCAAACGGGTGGATGAGGGTAAAGCTGTTGATGTAGTGTATATGCATTTCAGTAAAGTGTTTAATATGTTTCCCCATGGTAGACTATTGCAGAAAATATGGAGGCATGGGATTGAGGGTGACTTAGTGGTTTGGATCAGAAATTTGCTCGCTGAAAGAAGACAGGGTGGTGATTGATGGGAAATGTTCATCTTAAAGTTCAGTTACTAGTGATGTACCACAAGGATCTCTTTTGGATCCACTGCTGTTTGTCAGGTGGATGAGGGCACAGAAGAATGGGTTAGTAAATTTGCAGATGACACTTAGGTCGGTGGAGTTGTGGGCATTGTGGAAGGATGTTGAAGGCTACAGAGGGACATAGATAAGCTGTAGAGCTGGGCAGAGAGGTGGCAAATGGAATTTAATACAGAAAATCATGAGGTGATTCACTTTGGAATGAGGAACAGGAGTGCAGAGTACTGGGCGAATGGTGAGATACTTGATAGTGTAGATGAGCAGAGAGATCTCAGTGTCCATGTGCATAGATCCCTGAAAGTTGCCACCCACATTGACAGGGTTTTAAGAAAGCTTACAGTGTATTAGCTTTAATTGGTGGAGGAATTGTGTTTCTGAGCCATGAGGTCATGTTACAGTTGTACAAAACTCTGGTATGGCCATACTTGGAAGTATTACATTCAGTTCTGGTCTCCACATTATAGAAAGGATGTGGAAGCATTGGAAAGGGTGCTGAAAAGATTTACTTAGATGTTGCCTGGTCTGGAGGGAAGGTCTTATGACGAAAGGCTGAGGAATTTGAGGCTGTTTTCGCTAGTGAGACAAAGGTTGAGAAGTGACTTAATAGAGACGTACATGATGATCAGAGAATTAGATAGGGTGGACAGTGACAGCCATCTTCCTCGAATGGTGATGGCTAGCAAGAGGGGACATAGCTTTAAATTGAGGGGTGATAAATATAGGATTGATGTGAGAGGTAGGTTCTTTACTCAGTAGTAAGGGCATGGAAAGCTCTGCCTGCAACAGTAGTAGACTTGCAAACTTTAAGGGCATTTAAATGGTCATTGGATAAACATATGGATGAAATGGAATAGTTAGATGGGCTTCAGATTGGTTTCACAGGTTGGCGCAACATCGAGGGCCAAAGGGCCTGTACTGCACTGTAATGTTCTATGACATTGGATTTGCGTCTGCTACTTGATTGCTTATTTTAGTGTAGATTTGATGTTAGAAAGTTAGTGGAGCCTTCAGTTTTTATCTATGGTATAGAAGGAAAGGAGAGTAATGCCCATTTAAAATGATAAAATCCCAGTCAAACATTGATTTGGCATATTGTATCATGGATTAAAATATAGACCCATGCACAAAAATTTAACTGCAAAGCCAATTAATTCTGGGTTTAAAATGTTTTGTTGGTTCAGGTCTAGATTTATATTTAAATTTATAAATTTGATTTGGAGATGCCGGTGTTGGACTGGGGTGTACAAAGTTAAAAATCACACAACACCAGGTTATCGTCCAACAGGTTTGATTGGAAGCACTAACCTTCGGAGCACTGCTCCTTCATAAGGTGGTTGCGGAATACACAAAAGTTTACAGTATAATATAACCGAAATTATACATTGAAAAATACCTTCATTGTTTGGTTAAGTCTCTCATCTGTTAGAATGACCATGTTAGTTTCACTTCTTTCATATATATATAAATCATAAAACATTTTTTAAAAGTTACATTCTCAGATTAACTTTAACAATTGGTGTCAGCCCAGATAATATTTTGAAGGTATTAGCCCCCTGTGTGCTGTTGTCTGTGCCATAATATTTCGACTGATTCTAATTTAAAAAATGAGTTAACAGAGTCTTACATGGATTCATGCAGTTTTTGAGCAAAGTGCCATATAACTCTGCAAGTACAAATTTATATGTGTATGTGGGTTTGTGTGTGTGCATGTGTCTGGGGTGGGAGGGGGGTTGTGAGTAACTCTGCAAGTACAAATTCACCCCACAAACTTATATGTGTATGTGGGTTTGTGTATGTGTGTGCATGTGGGTTTGTGTGTGTGTGTGAATCCATGTAAGACTCTGTTAACTCATTTTTTAGATTGGAATCAGTCTAAACATTATGGCACAGACAACAGCACACAGGAGGCTAACACCTTCAACATATTATCTGGGCTGACACCAATTGTTAAAGTTAACCTGAGAATGTAACTTTTAAAAAAAGTTTTGTGATTTATATATATGAAAGAAGTGAAACTAACATGGTCATTCTAACAGATGAGAAACTCAACAAACAATCAAGGTATATTTCAATGTAAAGTTTTGGTCACATCGCATTGAAAACTTTTGCTATAAATTCTGTGTCTTACAATTGTGTATTCCGCAACCACCTGATGAAGGAGCAGCGCTCCGAAAGCTCGTGCTTCCAATTAAACCTTTTGGACTACAACCTGGTGTTGTGTGATTTTTAACTTTTTAAATTTATAAAGGTTGTGAAGGCATTGAGAGGATATAGGAAAGGTGTAAGGAAATGGTTCCTGGCATCACACCTTAGCTAGAGGATAGATTTTGGAAGTTGAGGCTATTTTGACTGATGAAATGCTTAAGAGCACATTTAACAGATATTCAAATTCAAGAACAATCTGGACATTGTGCATAAACAGAAACATCTCTTCACCAGAAAGATTGAGAATCCGACTTTAAGGAGTAAGTGAGAAGTGCAGATGCTGGAGAGTCAGAGACGATAAAGGTGGCGTTGGAAAAGCACAGCAGGTTAGGCAGCATCCAAAAAGCAGGAGAGTCAATGTTTCGTGCATAAACCATTCCTGATGAAGCCTCTTTCTATTCAATGATCCTGTGAAATTATGCCATTACTCACTGCTAAAATGTTACTATAAGGAAGAAGCTTTTGTTCTCCCCTCAATATCTTAAATGTGTAACGATAATGCTACTGCTGAAAATGAAATCTATTCTCAGGGCTTAAAAGGAATTATTTTCTATCAGTAAATCTAATTGCTGTTCTTTTTCCTTTTGGCAACTCAACAAAATAATTAAATCTGTCTTTCCATTATCTTGAGTCTTGATACATATCTATTACAGCAAGACTTTTGAAAGATGTTTCATCCCAGATCTTAAAGTTGGATGTGATTAACTAACTGACTGAAATGGAAGATTTATCTGTTAAATTACTAAATGTACAATTAACCAAATATGAATTACTGATGCTGCTTTTGATTTGGTCAATTAGTTCCAATGAATGATAGCATCAAGCTGGATTATTGTAGATATTGGCAATAAACACAAATCAAAAGACTTCAAGTATTTTAAATTAGTTGAAATTGGCATCTTGAATATATGTCACGAGCTGAATATAAATATATCAGTCAGAATAACATTAAAATATTCTAAAGCTACATAACATTAAATAATGTTGAATGCAGTGCTGTGTGTTGCTTAGAGTTGAGAATGTGGTGCTGGAAAAGCCCAGCAGCTCAGGCAACATCCGAGGAGCGGGAGAGTCAATGTTTCAGGCAAAAGCCCTTCATCAGGTTCCTATAGTTTTCCAGCACCACACTCTTAACCCTAATCTCCAGCATGTGCAGTCCTCACTTTCAACCTGTTGCTTAAAGTTGCCCAGTAAGTTTTAAATTCTTGAAAAATCTTTTCTTCGAGTCCTACTTTGTGAAGTGCCTAATGCTGAAGTCTACTTGAATTTTTAGGTCAGGCTTCCTTAATCTCTTCAGTGCCTGGATTCTCTTGAAATCCACGTAAATTACAGGAAATGCAATTAATTGGTACCACCTACCTACTGTCACTGCTCAATTTCAACCAGGTTTATCAACCAGCTTTTCTGCAGGACGTGCAAACCTTGAATCATTCCTGGTCTCCTGTACGTAAATGCCTTGTTTTAATCCAGTCTCATTTTCCAGAGTTGTTTCTGTCACTAATCGCAGTGATATAAAAATTTGTTGTTGCTTTTTAAAATTTTGACTTGATGTGATTAGTTGAACCGGGAAATGATGAATGAAAATATTTTTGGTGAATTATCCTCTCTTAAAAACTGAGGTAGAATATATACTCCACAGAAATGTATATTCTGACACCTTGATATTAGAAGGGTGACCAACAAAATATCTGCTGATTTGCTTGTTCTTTTGTTATATAGACTTGTACATTGCTCTAGCCCACAGTTTACATTTGCTTGTTTTGTCACGTTTATACGTAATTGACTCTGCTCCCACCTATGATAAATGTAGTAATGTATTTTATAGCCACTAGGGTCAGACTGCACCAGTTTAAAATGGTCTTTGTAGCTTCAGTAGAAGCTTTAAAACTGCTCTAATTAACCTGAGGAGGATACTTCACTGGTTCTGAAATTCTACTTGCTCCTGAATATAATCCAGGGAACTTTTTTTTTGTACTGCGCTCTTCACAGGGCTCGTTGGTATTCCATGGAAATGGCTGGGATTGTCTGTCACACTGGAGCCAATATCATCACACAGGCCAGAGAACTGATTGAACAGATTGGGTAAGGGAGTTGTAAAAAGTGAATTTCATGGTTGTTAATTAACGTTTAAATCCTTCTCTTCTACTTAGAACCATCCTGATGCTGAAATTGGTGAGATGCAGGTAGGAGGGCTGATCAGTTCAGTTGGTTAAACAGTTAGTATATAAATCTAGTTAACCCCAAGACTCAGGGTTTGATTTCCAATCTGGCTGAGGGAGGCTTGAGTCCTATCTCTTCACCTTCTCCATACTTAAAAAAAACATGGCATTTTGTAGTAGTTTGGTAAGGAATCATCAAGGACCTGCCTTTGGACAGATGATTGAAGACAAAGTGCAAATAGCCAAGTCAGGACACTATGTCATCATAACTGAAACCTGCACACAAAAGGCTGGACTGAGTACTAGATATTTCTGGGGTGAGGTTTTGTTTTGGATGGTAGGGTTTCCTGCTTTGTCAACCTAGAAGTCAACAAGGAACACATTCCCATTGATACCAGTTGCCCTGCAATCACTTAATGTTTGGCTAGAGGCATCAACTCTGTTGCTCAATTGAGGGGATGCCCTGTTGCAGAGAGTGCTAGTCTCTCTGATTGGCTGGTCCGTCTGTGCCCCAGTAGCAGTGGTATCCAGGACTGTGACCAGAGTCTGCTACCAGATAAGTCAATGTGGACCTGCAATAGAGTGGGATGTTGTGGTCCAGGAAAATAGAGAGAAGAGTCAGAGGTTTTGATGGAAAGACTTGTTGGGTGGATGGGGATGGGAATCTGTTGTGGAAAGAAGGCTGTTGTTGAAGGTATACCCAAGGCGCAGGAAGGGACATTTGTTGGTCTCCTGTCCTAAATGCCTTCCACCACATCCACAGTTAAAGCCTGACAGGAAGTAGCCTTTCAGTAGTCACTTTTTGCCCATAGCAGGCCACAACTAGGACAAGTGCAAGAGGGCTCACTTAAGCCTCACCATGCCCTTTGAAGTAGTAGACAGGCTAGGGTAAGCATGAGCACAATGAGAATGTCGCTCAGGAAATTTTATGTGACTCAGCCTGCAAACCTGTCTGCAGGGAACTATAAAATTCTGCTCAGGTTAGATAGGGTAGACAGTGAAAGTCTTTTTCCTAGGATGATGACGTCAGCTTGTACGAGGGGACATAGCTACAAATTGAGGGATGATAGATTTAAGACAGATGTCAGAGGCAGGTTCTTTACTCAGAGAGTGGTAAGGACGTGGAATGCCCTACCTGCCGATGTAGTCAACTCAGCCACATTAGGGAGATTTAAACAATCCTTGGATAAGCACATGGATGATGATGGGATAGTGTAGGGAGTGTAGTTCACAGGTTGGTGCAACATTGAGGGTCGAAGGGTCTGTTCTGCGCTGTACTGTTCTATGTTCTAAGTACAAGGAGTTTGGAAAAAGAGGAAGCAAAGCAAAGGGGCAAGGTGAATGGGGAATATTTTGGAATCGAAAGGGAAATTTTGTGCAAGGAGATTGAAGACATGGTTGAAATACTAAATTAATACTTCAGTGACTTTTCGACTTCAGGTATAGCTAGGTTTTATAATGTCTTCTGGAGTCATAGTCATTAATTATGTGGAAAGAGGCCATTTGATAAAGTTCAAGCTGGCTCCCAGACGTCATAAAATTCTCATTTCTCTCCTTAAAAGTATACTAGGACACTGTTCCTTATGCCACAATAACAGGACTATGGAAAAAGGCTGGAGAGCAAGTTCAGCTGAGTGTCTCATGCAGAGAGTTGGCAGTCACATTTCTAGTCTGTGACTCCTACTATGCTGTAATCATACAATGATATTATCTGAGCTTTCCAGTTTAATTATTTCTAGAACAAAAGACAATAGATTATGGCTGACATCAAGATTCTTCAGGAATTGATAGAATTTGTAATTTTAAAGTTAATTGCAGTTTCTTGAAATTAAGATTCTACTGGTAGAAATACTTAGGAAATTAAAGATAAATATGAAATGCCATCATGTCATGTGCTCTGGTTGAAGGAAAGTCCTTGGCTCGTTGTTTGCTGACTTGACCTTGAGCTGGTTTCTTGAATATTTTTGTCATTGGTGGTTTACTATTGGCCCCTCCCCCACTTGTGGACAGAGCATGGAGCCAGCTCCCAAATCCCACTCTGAACTACCATGATTCTGAGTGACCTTGCACTCAAATGGGGTAAGAGGGGAATTAATGAAAGTGAATTGGAATCGGAGTACACTAACATTTGGGCTTGCCTGAGGGAGGAAGTTTTCCTGACCTCAGTCTGTTATTAAATGTGATAAGGTGTGGCTGTTTTTGTAACACAAGGAAAAGAGTGTCTGATTTTTATCCTATGTTGAAGTGTAGTATTTATGACATCAGCTCATTTTCAATATGAAGAAAGAGCATTCAACTGATTTCTTTTTGTTAACAGACGACCCTTAGAGCTGGATACTGATGGTATTTGGTGTGTCATTCCTAATTCTTTCCCAGAGAACTTTGTCATCAAGTCAAACAATCCTAAAAAACCCAAGGTTACAATCTCTTACCCTGGTGCAATGCTTAATATCCTAGTGAAGGTAAGGATTTACCCACTTTGGGAGCAATCTTAAATGTAATGTGATTGGAATATATGTGTTCGGCTAGAATTTTGGAGGAAGAGAATTTTGGATTGTAATGTAATTTTATACCATTCATGCTTGTTTGTATGTGAGTGGTTAGGGTTTCATTTGACGACACATAAAGAGCTACATTCGTGTAGTAAAGAGCTGTATGCTTATCATGTTTAATTTGATAACGAAATGTAAAATTCAGCAATGATGTTTTTGAGTACTATCCTTTAAGTGGCATTCTCCAGAATAGCAAATAGAGTGTTCACAATTTTACAGTTACCTGTTTTTTCTGGCTATACACATATCTGTCTGTTCAGTGTATTGAATTTGTAACATTGCTGAATGGAAGAATTAGCTTGCAGCTAAATTTTGCTTTTTGCTGCTTTAGGAACGATTCACGAATGAGCAGTACCAGGAGTTGGTGGACCCTGCATCATTGACTTATGTCACCCGCTTAGAAAACAGCATATTCTTTGAGGTTGATGGTCCTTATCTGGCTATGATTCTGCCAGCTTCCAAAGAGGAAGGAAAGAAGCTCAAAAAAAGGTAACAGAAGTAGAATTCCAATTTTCCAAGGTTGCTATGTTTTGCAAAACTAGATAATCTCCTTAACTGACCTCATTGGTTCTGAGTTCTATGGCTTGAGCATGGTGTTTCACAGCTAAGGTGACACTGCAGTTCTCCAAGTCTCATCCTACTCCCTGTGGGAAAGAATTTTTATTTCACAAGTCATTGACATTGATTAGAAGTGGATTTCTGTTGCTGACTGAACAGCAAGTCTTCCAGGCCAGTAAAGTAGTCAATAAATGACTCATCATCTTTTGGGATTTGATGTTTAGGACTTCTGTGGCTGATATCCAAAATTAGAAAGCAAAGTGGGAAGACAAAGCAGTCACATCATTAGGCTTGCTTTGATCTGAATCTGGAAAATGTAAAGATTCGTAAATTTCGTAGCCTTGGCCAAAGAAAGCAGGATTAAGAATTGTTGAAATAATGGCACATGAGAAGTTGGTGCCTGTTTTTTTTTTGCTTCTCCATCAACTCTTCAGTGACCTTCCAGTTAAACCATCACCAGTCATTTCTGTCTGAGAGAGCACCCCTACAGTTTTGTAAGACTGGTGACTTTACCGTTACTTTTGCTACCAACTGCACTGCAAGAGTTCTTCCAAAACACCGTATTGAGTTATAATGCAGAGTGTAGTTTATTGTAGTATTCTTGTGCTAAGATGAGAATGTGTCCTTTTTGAGTCTTAACTGCTGAGAGAAGCTGTAAAAAGGAAGCTATAGGTCTGAACAGGTCTGCATTTTCAATGCAATTGACAGTCAGATTGTCTATTTTTGATTTCTGTCACAACTCATCCAATCTTCTGAATGTAAAGTTGTTTTGACTCAAATAGATTATGTATTCAAGCAATATAGTACACAAATTGCTAATGACAAGAAAAAGATAGCAATTATTGAAATATGCAATTAAAACACAAACAAGGGATAGAATGGTGCAATTAAATATTTTCCTTGAAAAGGCACTTAATTAGCTTCCTGCCAATTACATGACCACTTAACACACTAGTTGTTGGCCATTCCTCAGCAGGTCACCTGCTGGAAGCATTAGTGTTAGTGGGGTTGATTCTTAACATAGAACATTACAGCGCATTTCAGACCCTTTAGCCCTTGATGTTGTGCCGCCCTGTGAAACTAATCTGAAGCCCACCTAACCTACACCATTCCATTCTCGTCCATATGCCTGTCCAATGACCATTTAAATACTCTTAAAGTTGGCAAGTCTACTACTGTTGCAGGCAGTGCATTCCGTACCCTAACTACCTCTGACACCTGCACTATATCTATCATGCCTCAATTTGAAGTTATGCCCCCTTGTGCTCGCCATCACTACCGTAGGATAAAGGCTCTCACTGTCCACCGAACCTAACCCTCTGATTATCTTATGTCTCAATTAGGTCACCTCTTAACCTCTTTCTCTCGAACAAAAACAGCCTCAAGTCCCTCAATCTTTCCTCATAAGACCTTCCCTCCATACCAAGCAACATCCTAGTAAATCTCCTCTGAACCCTTTCTAAAACTTCCACATCCTTCCTATAATGCAGTGGCCAGAACTACATGCAGTACTGCAAGTGCAGCCGCGCCAGGCTTTTGTACAGCTGCAGCACGATCCCTCTACTAATAAAAGCTAACACACCGAATTCCCTCTTAACAGTCCTATCAACTTGTGAGTGTATTAGATGGTGGCTAAGGTAACTTGGCAGATTGCCTGCCAATCGGCTATGGATTTGGGGAGATGCATCTCCCTCTTGGATGTTTTGACCCTGGCAACCTGGCCACTCAGATTGTCAGCTTCTGGATCCTAAAGTTTAGCCAGTAGAGACCTACTCTGGAGGAATCTAACCTGATAAGCAAGGTTCTTATGAAGCTAAGGTGAGGGCACCCCAAAACATCAATCTATGCCCCCAAGGTTGTTCCTCAACCCAAACGTAGCAGGTTGCATGGTTACAAGTTGAGAAGCTAGCCACATTTTTTGCCTGCCAGAGCATGCCGAGTTTAAAGCTCTTAAATGTACATTGATTGATCTCTTAAAGTTTTTTTTATTACTGGCAAGTCAAGCAACCCATGGACATTCTCACCAAACATTTAAATGCAGAGGTGGCAAGATGAAGAAATAATGGAGAGAGTTTTTCCTGAAAAGAAACTTGGCTCCTTGCCATCTCCAGAGAGGAGAAAATTCCACCTCAAGACTTTATCATCGCAAAAATTGTATTCAGAACTAATGAATGTCCGCTGCTGCTGATATCAGGAAACATGTGCATATTATCTAATCAACCTGTTCAGAAATATTATGCACCTCTGCAGCAGGTTGGACTTGAACCTGTGCTTACTCCACCACTTCCTCTGACAGCTCATTCCATATACATACCACTCTATGTGAAAAAGTTGCTCCTTAGGTCCCTTTTAAATCTTTCTCCTTTAAAATTATGCCCTCTAGTGGGAAATAGCTGCAGCTTATTCAGCCCCTCCGTGTAGCTCAAACACTCCAACACTGGCAACATCCTTGTAAATCTTTTCTAAACTCTCTCAAGTTTCACAGCATTCCTCCCATAGGGAGACCAGAATTAAACGCAGTATTCCAAAAGTGGTCTAACCAATGTCCTGTACAGCCACAGCATGACCTCCCAACTCCTATACTCAATGCACTGACTAATAAGCATACCAAAAGCTGCCTTTACTATCTTATCTACCTGTGGCTCCACTTTCAAGAAACTGTGAACCTGCACTCCAAGGGCTCTTTGTTCAGCAACACTCCCCGGGACCTTACCATTAAGTGTCTAAGTCCAGACCTGCTTTGCCCTACCAAAATGCAGCACCTCCACATTTTTCTAAATTAATCTCAATATGCCTCTCCTTGGCCCACTGGCCCATAAAATCAAGTTTCTGTCTGAGGTAAGCTTCTTCTCTGTCCATTGCACCTCCAATTTTGATGTCATCTGCAAACTTACTAACTATACCTCCCATGTTCGCATCTAAATCATTGACATAAATGGCAAAAAGCAGTGGACCCACCACAGATCCTTGTGACACATCTCTGGGTCACAGGCCTCCAGTCTGAAAGTCAACCCTCTACCACCACCCTCTGTCTCCTACCTTCGAGCCTGTTCTGTATCCAAATGGCTAGTACTCCCTGTAATCCGTGTGATCAAACCTTGCTGATCAGTCTACCATGCGCTTAGAAATAAAATCATGCAATTGATGTAACACTTTTCAGTTTCATCTGGAAGAAAGATTATGCATTGGTTGTACATCTGAATTCCTTTATTGTAAACAAGAAGTCCATTTTGCTTTAAGAGAATCCTCAACAGAAAAGAAGTCTGTCAATTGAAGATTTCTACAGCTTTCTGGGTGGTGCATTGGAGAAGGGCTATGGAAAATTGAAAGTTCAGCCCAGGACCAGACTACTAAAAGAAACCAAAATCATAAAATAAAAATGATAGTGAGGATAGTCAGGTATACAAGAATTTTAGGTTTACCCATATCAAATAGTTAATTTTTGTCATCCTTTAAACTCAGGTACTGAAAAATCTTTTTTTTAAATCAAGTGATTTGTTTGGTTGTGTTTCAGATTAAGTAAATATTTGAGCTGTTAATTGCAAGTGGTTCATGTTTCTTTGAATTTCTTAACAATATGTATTCAACTAGTCAGTCCAGACGTGGTTCAGAGCAGCTTTGACCTGAATGGCACTCTGTATTGTGTATAATACCTAACATTTAATATCTATTGGGCTGCAATTTGCTGTGTGCTTGATTGGCTCGCTGTTTTTCTGTTCTCCCGCTCTTCATCTCAGATTTATTTTGCCTTTGAAATTGCTGATAGTGCACGGCAATAACTGTAAAGTGAGAGTCCTTAATCAAAGGAACATCTGGAATTAAATGATTTAGACTGAGCTAATTTAATGTCAGGGGTTAGTTTATCTTAGATGGCTAGATGGGGCTGATTGGCAGTGCAGAGTGGTGCCAGCAATGTGAGTTCAATGCCCACACCGTCTGAAGTCCATAAGGAATTCTCCTTCTCAACCTCTACTCTCGCCTGAGATGTGGTGACCCTCAGGTTGATTCAGAAAGAGATCAATCTAAAGACTAGATTGGATAATGGAGGAAAGAAAAAAGTAAAGTAAGATGTTTTTAAATCCAGTCCAGAGAGGTTGCTTGGCATCTGTTAACAATTGACACCTCATTACACTGTTAATTACTGAACTTTGTGGCAAATTTAGTGGACAAAGAATGGGCAAATACAGTTAATTCCATGAAACTTGAGGGACTGAGAGGTGAGTTATTTTGGAGGAAGCGAAGGGCAGGACAAGTTGTGCAGTATCTTGTGGAAAATTGCTGTTCATGTGCTGTCTGCCATTAATTTCTGGCTGATTTGCACATTAATAGCTCCCTGCATTTTTCAAAACCCATTAAACCCTTAGTGTTGATGGTTCGTTCATCCTCTGATGATCGATGCACATCCTCCCAAAGACCCAGAAAAGATTGGCAAATCTTTGAATCTCAGCAGTGGAAGTCTGAATACATAAGCAGTTTTCACCTCCACTTAATCTTTGCTACTAGAATATGTTTCACAGGTACTGGTCGCCCTCTTATATCTTATATGTTTGTTATATACACCTAAACAATGAGTTTGATGGTCAGTTTGGGTATGTGGACTGTAGACTTAATCCATTTCTTGAGGGAGATACATTCAGTCAGCAAACAGTTCGAAGTCTACTTCATGTGCTCAGTAACCACTACCATCAATGTGTTTTTGAGAAATACTGTTCACTTTGTTTTTGGCAGATATGCAGTATTTAATGAGGATGGCTCTCTGGCTGAACTAAAAGGCTTTGAAGTGAAGCGACGTGGGGAATTGCAGCTCATTAAAATTTTTCAGTCTTCTGTCTTTGAGGCCTTTCTGAAAGGTACCACGCTGGAGGAAGTGTATGCATCTGTTGCTAAGGTAGCAGATTACTGGTTGGACGTATTATACAGCAAGGTATGAGTAACAAAATGAACTGATAGTGAAGCTATGCAGTCACATCTAATTTCTCTAGTGTCCCCCATTTGAACTACAGTCTGTGTTTTGAGCTGAGGATTGCTTTTGCTATTCAAGTTCATTTCCTGTTGTTACTTGCCATCAAACAGTAGAACAACTACCATAAACCAAAATCACTAATTTGAAGTGATGGAATTCAATAGGATGGATTGGAAAAGTTCGCATCTCTATTTTTAAGTTCTCATACAGAGAACTGTTAACTCTGTACAGAGTAGTACATTTAGTATATGTTAAGCACTTGAACCATGATTGCAGGTAAATAGAATTAAAAGAGGTTTGGTGAAAGTTTCTGTTAAATTAATTGAAGGCTGTTTAATGCCTTCAAAGAGTTCACTCAGTTCTTCTCCATGCAATTCGTTATTAATGCTTTATAAATTATTTTTGGTTAACTAAACTGTTCAGAGTTGAAATAATATTCCCAAAAAGTTAGCTATGATTACAACCTTTTTTCCAGACTTAAAGCTGAAAAAATGCTGGTTTGCAGCCCTTTGGTAAAAGACTGAATTTCTTCTTAAGCCTCAACTAGTTTGATCTGTTTGAACTGTAAACGTAAGCAATCTCATAACAAAAAACAGAAACAGAACTAGGACATTCCTTCCTTTCAACTGATTCCACCGAATAGTTCGGTCATGGCTAATCAACTGCTTCAGTTTTGGGCTTCCTACAAAATACCAATTAACCCTTGTTAGATTTTTGATTCTCTAACAGAGTATAATCTGAACGAACATCCTTTGCTGTTCAGATTGATTAGACAAGGCCTGTGTCATCCCAGGAATTGGGCTAGTGAAAATTACGAGGCAATGTAAACTGTCCTAAGCAAGCTTATCCCTCCTTTGATAAACAGATCAACAGTACACTGTGATCCTGGTGTGCTCTCACCACGACTTCATTACGTTTTCACTCCAACCTTAGTAATAAAGGGGAGCATACCATTTGCTGTCTTGGTTCCTTGCTGTCCTTGCAGGACAACATTGTGTATAATGACACCAGGTCCCTCTCAAAGCCAAAAATTTCCCAATCTTTCCTTCCTACCAACGTTGATAATTTTGCAGTTCTCCACTAAAATTCCATTTTTGCCACTTGCTTAATCCTTCTCTGTACCTTTTGCAATTGTTATTGCTTCCTCTTCACAGATTGTCTTTCCACCTGTCATTACATAATCAATTATTTTTCTCTGTCCTCTCAACTCAGTCGTTAATTTAGAGAGTAATTTCTTTGAGTCCAAGCTCTGATCTTTGGCATTGCCCATTAATTGCAACCTGTTAACCTGAAAATAAGCAGACTTCTCTCCTTGATTTATAGGCAGCTAATATGCCTGACTCCGAGCTATTTGAATTGATCTCTGAGAATAGATCAATGTCACGTAAATTAGAGGATTATGGAGAACAGAAGTCTACCTCAATAAGTACTGCCAAAAGGCTTGCTGAATTTCTTGGGGATCAAATGGTGAAGGATGCAGGGCTGAGTTGCCGTTTTGTCATCTCCAAGAAACCCGAGGGTGCCCCAGTCACTGAAAGGTAAGAGAAAGAAAATCCTGGCCAACATATAATGTCCCTTCCTAAATTAGATAATCTTAAATTTTGTACCCTTGGCACCCTGCAGTAATTATTTGTATCTGGAATAAACCACAAGACCATATAAGTAAAAAAAAAAAATTGACTCAAATTGGAGAAAATACCTACAGTAATAAATAGAAAGAAAGTTTGGAGTTTCATAATATCATTAAAATAAGTCATATGTCAGTTGTGGTAGGAATGTGATTTGTCACAATTTATCCATGATTTTGAGTTTTGCCAGAGAAAACTAAACACCGAAGCTCAAATTAGTGTACCCATGAATGCAAGTTTCAGCTTGACTTAGCTAGTAAAGGTAAGGTGGCCATTGAGTTGCTCTCCCATTAGAGGAACACAACTGGTGTTTGCTTAACTTGCATATCACCAGGCTTTGGAGAAGGGTAGAAGTTTAGAAGGTGAGGCCTTCATGGTAACCTCAGCCACTGCATGAATTGAAGCCATGCAATTGGCGTCACTGACTGTCTAAGTTGAAAGTGATGGATTTTTAAGTAAACTGTAGATTTTAACATTATCTAGACTGAAACTGACACAGAAGTGCTTCCTTTTCAGAGATATCATCTTTCAGATAGCATATTAAATGCAGGCATGTCCAGACGCAGTATATCATAACAATTTAAAGACTATGTCTTGGCTAGCATTTTTCCACAATTAACATCACTCAAAATAAAATTAATACATCCTGTGGAATTAATGGGCAGTAATTCATTGGCTGTAAGACAGTTTATAAATATATGCAAGGCACAATACAAATTCAAATTTTATTCTCTTTCAGAGCAATTCCACTGGCCATTTTCCAGGCGGAACCAAGTGTTAAAAAGTACTATCTGAAGAAGTGGTTGAAGAATCCCTCATTACAGGACCTGGATATTCGATTAGTAAGTTGTTTTTTACTGAAGACAACTTTCTTCCATATCACACCCATTTTAATAATTACTTGGTGCTTGAAATTTTGAGCTTTTACTCCAAGTGTTCCCTAACTGCCATATGATTATTTGACCAGGTTACATTTAAGCACGCTGATCTCAGTATTTAAAGTTTAGGCATATCCAGATTTACACATGATGGATAACCAGCTAGGGAGTGTGATTAATTGTTAACAAGGAAACAGAAATTGAAAAAGGAGTAGATTAAAGATAGTTTAATCTATCAAAGTGTGAGAATTCACTGTGATTAGAATACAGTCGAAATGAGAGAGTGTCATTGGGGTTCAAGTGCACATATACCATTGAAAGCAAACTTGCAAACATCAAAAGTAAACAAAAGGGTATACATGTTACTGAGGCTTGGCGTTACATATGGAATATAAAAGCAATGACTGTTTTGCTGCAGTTATGCAGTTTATCTGTTGATTTGTATTTAACTGCTGTGCTCTGGTCTGAATATACTAATCTTGATATATGTGCAGCGACAGTGCCAGAATTGACCTGAAATGAAGGGATTTGTCCATTATGAGGAAGAGGTTGACTCTGATGAAGATGAGATGCTTAAAGAAAGATCTCAGTTTAAACTCTTGAAGAATTGGCAAGGGAGTAATTGCTTCTCTCTCTGTAGAATCCAGAACAAATGAAACAGTTTCCTTACAGGGAATGAATATTGCTAAGTACTGTTCCAGAGATTTCTAGATGGCCTTTTCAACGTTTTTGGTTAGCTAATGTATACTTGAAGTAAAGATATTAAAGAGCTGTAGAAATAATGGAAACCTGGAATCGTTTACAATGAAGGTGGCAGACAAAGTGGAAGTATCAACTGTTTCTCCACAAATTCTGGACAAAAGAATAGGATATAAATTAATAGAATTATTCACCCATTCCAATTTGGCTGTGGAGATCACCTCCATTTATAACACACTTCTGTTCCTTCTAGATTCTGGACTGGGATTATTACATTGAGCGACTTGGCAGTGCCATCCAGAAGATTATCACTATCCCAGCAGCCCTTCAGCAGGTTAATACTTAATTCCACTTAATTCTAAAGTTTCATTTACAAATCATTTAATTCTGCATTTCTAATAATTAAAAAAGTGTGTTTAAAGCCAGCAGTGATTAAAACTGATGGCAGAGAGAGGGAGACAAGTTCGTTTGCAGCTATGTATTTGGATAACACTGCTGTAAATGGTGAAGTATGAAACATGTAGATGCCAGACTTAGACTGGTTGTTAATGGAAATGTGTTAAATTGAGGCCAACTAGTTATGTTTTTTTCTGTAAACTAAGGTGAGTCAGCATCCACAGCAGGTTCAGTCTTGTATAGCTGATAGTGAATATTTAATAACCAGAATAAAATATTACAGTAATAATTTTGGATACACTTGATTCACTTTTTCAAACCTGGATTCTATTCTAGTCAAAATTAATAATAGAAATGTGCTGTATTATTTATACAATCTTATTGAGTTGTCTGAGCTGCCTCAACTCAAAAAAAAAGGATGGGCAGTTATCTGAGTGCCAAATTTTCCTTATTTTGATGCATTAATATACTTATTCACTCAGTCCACAAAGTGTCCACTGTGCTAAAATATCTAGAAATAATACAAATCCGGCTGAGGTGTGTTGATGAAATTAAGTGCATTTTGGAAGCAGTTCTGCTGTACCTGACTGCGCAGTGGTCAATGCTTGCACATAGTGGACAAAATATATTGTTCCATTCCCCAACATTATTATTTTGATCAGAAAAACAGCAATGAAGTATTTTGCAGATTGCTGCCCATGTTGTTTTACTGCCCAAGCAAAATACTTATTTCTGTTAGGAAAAAGGTTTTTTTTTCATTACTGGATCTTTCAATGGCACCTCATTCAGTTGTGGGTGCAATGGTACTAGGTAAAATTAAATGAAATGTAGTTACATTATAATGGTGTCCATTTTCCTTTGTGGCAATTAATAACCCAGTTGATACTACTTTTAGCATCATATATTAAATTACTAGTTAAGAGTATTCTGCTGACCATTGTGGATTAGTCTGTTTAATTATAACATCCAGTGAAAGCTGCTAAATTTGCTATGTTTAATTGCTGGATTTGCAAATGCTAGTACATGTCTAGTGGCCGAGCTGTACAACCCACCATACAACTTTGCGTAACTACAGAAAGCATCTTGGAATATCTGATCTTGTCTTTGTCCCATGTTTAGTTAAATGGGAATCATTCTCTTCCAGGTAAAGAATCCAGTCCCACGAGTCCGACACCCTGACTGGCTTCACAAGAAACTTTTGGAAAAGAATGATGTTTACAAACAAAAAAAAATTAGTGAACTATTCACTAACACTGGAGTCAGGCAGGTATGTATTCTCCAAAGTGAAGTGAATTTAGTTGGTGTTTGGTAAATAGCTTCCCCAGTTACTACCCTCTGTGTTTCAGTAGTGGCAGTTCAGTTATGTATTTTTGGCACTTTGCTTATTTACGATTCCTTGTTTTTCTTTTCATCGATAAACTACTTATTTTTCAAGTAGCTTTTATTTTACTAAAACATGGTATTAAATAACTTCAACCTGGATCAGTTTATTTCAGATTCAAAGGATTCTCTTGAGGTTAAGAGCAAGGTGAGCTGGAACCAGTTCAAATTCTGTTCTAAATATCATCCATATGTTTCAGGTGACATGTAACCAGCATCTGGTGAAAGACCAACAATCGCAAATTAGTGATTTAGAAGATTTTGGTGTTCCCAAGCGCAGAGCACAGCCAGTTATCCCGATCAGTACAAAGCGAAGGCGTGGTATGAATGATGAGAGCCAGGAACAATCTCAAGACCTAGAATTAACCCAATCTTGGAGAGAGATACTGGGTCCTCCACCACCATTGGGAAAGACAAAGGTAACCTGTAACTGGAATGCTGAAATTAAGTGGACTTGCTTTTACTATCGTTTCAATTTTATTAGTCAGAAACACAGAATAGAAATGTTAGTAGGCAGTAAAATAAAGGCTACCAGCTGATATTAAAGGACTGATATTAAAAGAGATGTTCTTGATGTATGGTAGTGTGGCTAGTCCTTTGGGTTGTGGCATGTCCTCGTTCTGTTGTCAACAAGCCAAAGGACTAGCCACACTACCATACATCAAGAACATCTCTGAAATGACAGCCAGACTACTGCGACCACTAGGACTTATAACAACAGACAAACCAACAGCCACTCTCAGACAACAACTCACCAAAACGAAGGACCCGATACCCAGTATGAGCAAAACTAACGTAGTGTACAAAATCCCATGCAAGGACTGCACAAAACACTATATAGGACAAACAGGAAGACAGCTAACGATCCGCATCCATGAACATCAACTAGCCACAAAACGACACGACCAGCTATCCCTAGTAGCCACACACGCAGACGACAAGCAACATGAATTTGACTGGGACAACACTACCATTATAGGGCAAGCGAAACAAAGAACAGCCAGGGAATTCCTAGAAGCTTGGCACTCATCCACAAACTCCATCAACAAACACATAGACCTGGACCCAATATACCGGCCACTACAGCGGTTAGCTGAAACTGACAACCGGAAGCGGCATGGACAGGCCACTATAAATGCCGGAGGAAACACCACAGAAGCGCTTCACAGGAGGCTCCCAAGCACTGAGGATGTCACCTAGACAGGGGACGAAACGTTTGCATAAAAAACTTCCAGTTCGGCGAACAGAACCACGATAACAGGTAGTTTTGAGGAAGCAGGAAGACTTGATCAGGCAAGCATAGTGGGAAAAGAATTGACAGAAGGATACGTGTAGCTAAGTGTGAGGTTATGTACTTTGATAGGCAGACTATTTTCTAAATGGAGAAAAGCTTTGGAAATCTAAAGCACAATAGGGACTTGGGAGTCTTAGATCAGAATTCTCTTAAGATTAACATACAGGTTCATTTGGCAATGAGAAATGCAAATGAAATGTTAGCATTTATTTCAAGAGGGCAAGAATACAAGAGCAAAAATGTACTGCTCGGGCTGTAAAAGGCTCTGGTCAGGTAGCATTTGGATTACTGTGAGCAGTTTCAGGCCCTGTATCTAAGGAAGGTTGTGCTGGGTTTGGAGGGTGTCCTGAGGAGATTTACCAAAAATGATCCTGGGAAGGAACGGTTCCTCATATGAGGAGTGGTTGAGAACTCTGTGTCTGTACTTGATGGAGTTTACAAGGATGAGAGGGAGTCTGAAGCTTACTGTATACTGATAGGCGTGGATGCGAGATGTTTCCACTAGTAGGAGAGACTAGGACCTCAGTGTGCTGAGAGCTAATATTTTTTGGGAGGCAGATTGGACCCTTTCTGCAAAAGGAGCCTTGGTGCTTGCATAGAATGTTTATTTAATTGAAGGAGAGCCAACATATATAGCACAATAGGTTTGTACCTCTTTTGGACTCTATTCAGTAGTCCAAAACAGTTAGTAATATGGGATCAGCTTTGATTTTCATTTCAGTTTAAGTGCAACTTAATGCACTTAAGTATTTGAGCAGCAATCTACAAATAATAGTTTGTATCACCTACTTTTTAAAATTGTTGATTCTGCTCACACATTTGTTTAGAGCTGTCTGATGTTCCTCCTGGCCTATCTGCACAGAAAATGATTCTAACTCATCAGGACATTATACTGTCAAATATATCAGAATTATGAAGAATCATAGGTGCATCATATTCCATCTTTAGTCATAGGCATATTGCGTCTGTTCCTTCTTTTCAATTTCCCTATCTGCTTTTTAGCCTTGATACAGGCTTTTGCTGTGTTTATTTTCTTTTCCACTGATTATATAATCCAAGACCTTGAGGGCAAAAGTTCTAACTGTACTAAAAAAAATCTAAATTTTATTGTACTTTTCACTGATTTGAACATGGGAAATAAATCTAACTAAACTTGCAGCATTGCTGTCTAGTGTTAAACTGCAATTTAGCAAAATTCGGTGGTGGGAATTAGAGAAAAAGTTGTTTTGATTCTATGAGTTCTCAGCAAATTCCCGTAGACAGGAGAACTAAGAGATAGTGCCATTCATTCTTGCTGTTCTTACAGCATTTGTAAGAAAAGAATAGATATCTGTGCATTATCCCTTTTTCGTTTTGGTTCTTCCATTGAATGTGAATGTTGGTTGCAACACCAGCATTTTGTTACCCATCTCTAATTGGCTTTGTTGTAGTGGTAGTGAGCTGACTTCTTGAACCACTGTACTCCATCTGGTGTAGATTCACTTAGTGCTGTTGGCAGAACTTTTGGCATTTTGACCTGCAGACAGTGAAAGTCCAAATGGTGTGTGGCTTGCAGATAATGCTATTATCATACATCTGTTACCCTTGTCCTACTCAGTCATGGTCACTGATTTGGAAGGTGCTTTTGAAAGAGGATTGAGTTTGTGCAGTGCACCTTGTACATGCTGCCACTGTGCATCTGAGATGGGGAGTGTGACTGTTTTCAGTTGGTAGTGGGTGCTGCTAATCCATCAAACTGCTTTGTCCTGAGTAATATCAGGCTGCTTGAATGTTATTGTATATACATTCAGTCAGGCAAGTAGAGAGTATTCCAACAAACCTGACTTGTGGGTTGTAGGTAGTGGACAGACTTTGAGGAGATAGGAGGTGAGTTACTCAAAATTCGCAGCCTCCTTCCCTCTGTTGTAGCGCTACATGGCTGGTTCAATCAATTTCTGATCAATGGTATGCTCCCTGGATGTTTATTGTGCAAAGTCAACAATGGTCATGCCATCAAGTGTTAAATGGAGATTAAATTCTTTCTTGTTTGATATGGTTATCACCTAGCGCTTATGGGGCTTAACTGTTATTTGTCACTTAACAGCCCAAACTTGAATGTTATAGAGTCATAGAATCCTACAGCACAGAGACAGGCCCTTTGGCCCAAATTGATCCATGCTGACCAAAATGCCTGTCAATGCTAACCCCATTTCCCTGCACTTGGCCCATATCCTTCTAATCCTGACCTATCCATGTATTTGTCCAAATGCCTTTTAAATGTTGTTAATGTCCCTGCCTCACTACTTCTGCTGGCAGCTCATTCTATATGTGTATCCCTTTTATTCTTTCCCCTCTAACCTTAAACTGATGCCATCTTGTCCTCGATTCCCCAACCCTGGGAAAAAGACTGAGTGCATTTAACCTATCCATGCCTCTTATGATCTTATATATCTAAAAGGTTGCCTCTGAGTCTCCTACTCTCTAAAGAGAAAAGTCCTAGATTGTCCAACCTCTCCCTATAACACAGACCATTGAGTTCAGGCAACATCCTTATACATTTCTTCTGCACTCTTTCCAATTTAATAATATCCTTCCTGTAGCAAGGTAAACAAAACTGAACACAATACTCCGAACAAGTGGAGCCTCACCCACGTCCTCTATAACTGCAATATAACTTCCCAACTTCTGTACTTGATGCCCTAACTAATGAAGGTCAATGTGCCAAAAGCCACCTTCACTGCCTCTTGTCTCCCTGAGACTCCACTTAGCGAACTGTGAACCTGAACTCCAAGATTCTTCTGTTTCACTACACTCTTTAAGACCCTACCATTCATCATGAAACTTCTACCTTGATTTGACTTTGCAAAATGCAAGACCTCATACTTATCTGTATTAAATTACATTTGCCACTTCTTAGCCCACTTCCCCAGATGATCAAGGTCTTGCTGCAATTTCTGATAACCTTCCTCGCTGTCCACGATACCACCTATTTTAGCGTCATTAGCAAACTTACTAATCATGCCTTGTACATTCTCATCCAAATCATTGATATAGATAACAAGCAGTAATAAACCCAGCACCAACTCCTGAGGCATTCCAATAGTCACAGACCTCCAGTCTGACAAGCATCCTTCCATTATTACCCTCTGCTTCCTACCATCAAGCCAATTTTGTATCCAATTTGCCAGGTCGCCCTAGGTTCCATCCGATCGAACCTTCCAGAGCAGCCTACCATGTGGAACCTTACCAAAGGCCTTACTGAAATCCATATAAGTTATGTTTACCACCCTGCCCTTTTCAACCTTCTTGGTCACTTCATCAAAGAACTCTAACAATTTCATGAGACATGATCTCCCACTCTCAAAGCCATGCTGACTAATTCTAATCAAATCCTGTCTCTCCAAATGCATATATGTCTTATCCCTCAGAACCTTTCTCAAGTAACTTAACCACCATAGATGTTAAGCTTACCGGTCTATAGTTCCCAGGCATTTCTTTGCAGCCCTTGAAAAATGGCACAACATTCGCTACCCTCCAGTCTTTCGGGACCTCACCTGTGGCTAACGGTGATGCACAAATATCAGCCAGTTCCCTCGCAATTTCTTTTCCAGCCTCTTGAGGGTTCTTGGATATATGTTGTCAGGACCACGGAGTTTATCCACCTTTGTACTTTCTAATACATCCAGCATCTTCTCTCCTGAAATATGGACTACCCCCAAGATATCACCACTAACTTCCCCAAGTTCCCAAATCTTCATGTCTTTCCCCATGGTAAACACAGGAGAAATATTCATTGAGAACCTCACCCATCTCCTCCGGTTCTACATGTAAATGTCTGCCATGGTCCTTGAGGGGTTCTATTCTCTCTCGAGTTATTCATTTTCCTTGAGTACCTCTTTGGATTCACCCTAATCCTTGGATTCAGTCAAGGCTATCTCATGTCTCCTTTTCACCCTCTTGATTTCCTTCTTCAGTGAACTCCTGTATTTCCTTTTTACCTTCAGGGATTCCCTTGATCCCAGCTGTCTGTACTTTAGACACACCTCCATTTTTTCTGGTCAAAACCTCAATATCACTTGTCATCCAAGATATTCCCTGTTCCTGCCAACCTTGCCCTTCACCCTTACAGGAACATATAGACCTTGAACTCTAGCTATCTCACTTTTAAAGGTGTAGCATTTGCCAGAGGTCCCTTTGCCTGCAAACAAATTACTCCAATTGACCCCTGCAAGCTCCTGTCTAATTCTATCTACATTTGCCTTGTCCCAGTTTAGAGCTTGAACCTGGACCAGCTTTGTCCATTTCCATAACTAATGTTGATCTGAATGTCTTCTGCGAATGGACATAGGCTACTGCAGTATTTATGAATTTGGAAATTGTACTCAATATTATGCAATAATTAAGTCAGAAAGCAAAGGATTTTGCTGAACAACTGTTTGAAAAAACATTTAAGTCATTTAACATGTAAATTCCCTATATCCTCTCAAATCCACATTTTTACCATAGCCCTCATGTATATGTTTGATCCTTGTCTATCTGTTTCTTGGGTCTGCAGGTTGTCCTTTTATATGGAGTGGAGATGTTGGTGTTGGATGAGGGTGGACAAGGTCAGAAGTCACACAAAACCAAGTTATAGTTCAAGTTTATTTGACTTCACCTGATGAAAGGGCAATGCTCAAAAAGCTTATGATTTCCGATAAACCTATTAAACTCTGATCTGGGGTCATGTGATTTTGACCTTTTTATGTGGAAGCATCATACAAAACGACATTTGGCATTGCACTTCGAGAAATTCTTTGTAAAGTATAGTTATTAACTCCTGTTGAGTGATTTTCACTGCTGTTTCTAATTTGAACACATTTATTTTGAGATTAGTGCAAGGCTATATGCTCTGAATTACGTGGGTAGCCTAGGATTAGGTGGACTGTTTTCTTGTCTATTGTGATGACCTGGATGGATTCTACTACACTGTAAATTCAAATTTATGATTAGATTCCTTAATTTTATACTTTCATTGCCAACTTTTCAACACTCGTAAGGTAGAAAAATGCTGCCATTGCACTGATTTTTCTCTCTTCAAGCTTATTTCAAGTGTTACCACTACAAAATGCTGCGATTTGACATGGAAACAGAAGTTATTACAAATACTCAGCTTAGGCAATATCTGTGGAGTGAAAACTAGTTGATGCTAATACACCAACATTCTGGTTTAGACTCATTATGCAAGTTTGCTGCTGGATCAGTTTTTATTTCCTGTCCTCAGTTGCGCTGGAGAAGGTGGTGGTGAGTGCTTTCTCAACTGTGACAACCCATGTGCTGGTAATTTGGAGTACTGTGTGCAGTTCTGGTCGCCTCGTTTTAGGAAAGATGTGGAAGCTTTGGAGAGGGTGCAGAGGAGATTTACCAGGCTGTTGCCTGGAATGGGGAATAGGTCGTATGAGTGCTAGGCCTTTTCTCATTGAAAACGGCGAAGGATGAAGGGTGACTTGATAGAGGTTTATAAGATGATCAGGGGAATAGATAGAATAGACAGTCAGAGACTTTTTCCCCGGGTACAACAGAGTGTTACAAGGGGACATAAATTTAAGGTGAAGGGTGGAAGGTATAGGGGGGATGTCAGGGTAGGTTCTTTACCCAGAGAGTGATGGGGGCATGGAATGCGCTGCCTGTGGGAGTGGCAGAGTCAGAATCATTGGTGAGCTTTAAGCGGCAATTGGATAGGTACATGGATAGGTGCTTAAGCTAGGACAAATGTTCGGCACAACGTCGTGGGCCGAAGGGCCTGTTTTGTGCTGTATTGTTCTATGTTCTAAGGAAGGAATTTTAGGATCTTGACTCCATGATCGTGAAGCAATCCAAATCTAGATGGTGAGTGGCTTGAAGGTGATGGTTTTACAATGTATCTTCCTTCTAGTTGGAAATGGTCATGGGTTTGGAAAGTGCTGTCTTAGGATCATCGGTGAATTTCTGCAGTGCATCTTGTAGATATGAGTTTCAGTGGTAGATGTATGTGAATGCGATGCCAATCAAATGGGCTGCTTTGTCCTGAATGGTGTCATGTTTGAGTATTGTTGGAGCTGCACTCATCCAAGCAAGTGGGACAGCCTTGGAGGAATCAGGAGGTGAGTTATTCGCTACAGTATGCCTCGCCTCTGACCTGCCTTTTAGGCACAGTATTTATATGGTGAGTCCAGTTTAATTTCTGTCAATGTTAACCCCCAGGCTGTTAGTGGGCATTCAATGATGGTAACTCCATTGAATGTCAATGAGCAGTGGCTTGTTTGTTCTTTTGTTTCTCCCATCTTTGTTCTGACTAACCAGTTACTGTGACTTGTGACATTAACTTTGTTTTTCTCCCTGTTAAACATTTTCAGTGTTACTGGTACGAGTTCCTTTCTCTATGCGTTTAAAATAGTATTTTATTCACTTAAGGCACTCTGTCGCAGGCACATTCCATGGTTTCTAAACAGTCCATTAAACTAAGCACTGCTGGATAGCAATACACTAAATCTCATCACGTGGATGTTCACAGTAGCCTGACTTAAGTTTTTCATTCTTTAAATTTGAACTGTTTCCTTTTTGAAAATAGTTTGAACTTGATCCAGATTGATGTAGTGCCTAGAACATCAAATGGCGTTTTGAGATAATTACACATTTGGAAAGCAGAACAAAAGCTGACCATTCATTTTAGCACTGAGACTTAGTTAAGGCAACAGGTTTAAATTATTTTCATATTGTTTTGATTCAGGATGAACGGTTAGTGTGGCTGAGATACCAGAAGAGGAAGTGGGAGCTTCAGTCAAAGCAAAGAAAGGCACGTAGAAAGAGAAGAAAGCTTGATGATGGTGCAGATGCGCCAGGTAGACCTATTCGAGATGGTCCCACAACCAGTCTTAGCAGCTTTTTGCGTCGAACTGCCCGTACCATTCTTGACATGCCATGGCAAATTGTACAGGTAAGCTGTGGAATTGGTGCAATTGGATCTCTGGGTATGGGTTGTGTTGACAGACAGTAAACATTAACCTAACTGGATCAAATTGCAGATTTCTGAATTATACAAAAGAAAGCTATTCAACTCATCATTCTTGAGGTAGATCTTCTCGTGAAACCAAAACTAATCTTTCTGTCAACAATTTTGCACCTTCCTTTGCTTGAAATGTTTGTCTAGTTGCCCCTTAAAAGGTCTAGACACTGTCTCAACCACTCTGTTTTCAAGCAAACTTCCATATATAAAATGACTCCTCATAATACTGATAGTTATTGGAAGATGAGAAAAAAGTCTAAATGTTTGTCGATCAAGACTGTTCATAATATTAAGAATCCCAATTGCTTGCTAATTAACCTTCTCTACTTCAGTCAAAATGGCCCAGTAACTTGAGTCTCTTCAAATAACTAGTTTCCTATTTGAATCTGGGGAACTTTTGCTTTATTTTCTCCTTGCCTCCTTATACATCCCAAAGCTGCACATTTATCCCCATTAAATTGCATCAGCCTACTATTGTACGAGGAGGACTTTAGGCTGATATACATTACTCCACATTTGCAAGATACTTGTGCTTATATTTCAAGATGTTATTTCCTATCTAGTATGTACATACACCATTTCAATCATTCCCAGACTGAAAACACTTATCCATGCCTAACCAAACTTAAGATTTTCTCAGAACTCTGCTATGTATCCTTTACTGTATGCCTGAATTTTTCAAACATACCTCTTGACACTTTTTTTTATTGATTCTTCTGAAAGTCCCTACACACTGCATTGACCTCTTTTTCCTTAATCTATACAATTATCTGTTGAACTTATCAAAGCTCAACTTTGGGTTAGCAAATCTATGACCATTTTTGACTGAATTGCCTCCCTTTTAAATCTTAGTATTGGTATTCTTTTATAAAATCTTTTCTTTTTCCATTTTCTCTACTCATCTGCTAAAACCTTTGTTTGTACCTTTGTAATTTCTAGATTGAACTATTCCAACACACTTCTGTCCTGTCTATAACCGGTACACTATAAATGTAAGCTTACCTTAAAAACCTTTCTGGCGGCATCCTAACTTGCACAAATTTACTTTGACTCATGTTTTTCTTTTGTTATCAGCATGTTTCAAAATTGACATGCATCACCTCCAACCTTTTCCCAGAAAAAAAAACTCGTCATTCAAACTAGGCTTCCAACTTTCTGTTCGGTTCCATTTCCTTATTTACTGACTCAAGGCCTCATCTTCTGCCTTGGGAACCTTCTACCCCATTGTATCAATGTGGATTTTACCAGTTTCCTCATTTCCCCTCACCCCACCCTACCCCAGTTCCAACCTTCCAGCTCAGCACCGCCCTCTTAACCCATCCCATCTGTCCATCTTCCTTCCCACCTATCAACTCCATCCTCCCATTTATTAATCCACCACCGAGGCTCCCAGCCTCATTCCTGATGAAGGGCTTTTGCCCGAAACGTCTATTTTCCTGCTCCTCGGTTGCTGCCTGACCTGCTGTGCTATTCCAGCACCACACTCTTAACTCTAATCTCCAGCATCTGCAGTACTGATTTTCACCTTGCATTTGGTTGATAGCATTCTTCTAAATTGCTTTGGTAAAGATACTTGATAAATGGAAGTTTATTGATTTCCTACGAATT
This sequence comes from Chiloscyllium plagiosum, assembly GCF_037043375.1. Classification (NCBI taxonomy): domain Eukaryota; kingdom Metazoa; phylum Chordata; class Chondrichthyes; order Orectolobiformes; family Hemiscylliidae; genus Chiloscyllium; species Chiloscyllium plagiosum. The sequence goes on along the minus strand of NW_028270162.1, from coordinate 20,881,854 downwards.
TGTCTTCCCCTTGTCTGTATTTCTGCCATAGTCATAAAAGTATAAAGCACGGAATCAGACTTGTCCATGCTGACCAGGTATTCTAAATAAATCTTGTGTCATTTGCCAGCATTTGGCCCATATCCCTCTAAACCTTCCTATTCATCTACCCATCCAGATGCCTTTTAAATGGTGTAATTGTACCAGTTTCCACCGCTTCCTCTTGCAGCTCATTCCATACAAGCACCACCCTCTGCCTGAAAATATTGCCCTTCAGATCCCTTTTAAATCTTTCCCCTCTTACCTTCAACCCATGCCCTCTAGTTTTGGGCTCCCCCACCCCGGAGAAAAGACATTGTCTCTTTACCTTATCCATCCCTCATGATTTTATAAATCTCTATAAGGTCACCCCTCAACCTCCGACTCTCCAGGGAAAATAGCCCCAGCCTATTCAGCATCTCCCTATAGCTCAAACCCTCCAATCCTGGAAGCATTCTTGTAAATCTTTTCTGAACCCTTTCAAGTTTCACAACTTCCTTCCAATAGCAGGGAGACCAGAATTGCATGCAATACTCCAATATTGGCCTAACTGTTTGGTTCTTTTCCCGAGGTTTCACACACACGATGCAATTTGCATACACCAACCTCTGCAAACAGTTAGTTTATTAAAGCCTGCTCAAGCTAGGTCACTCCCTTTGACACTCTTCGCAGATGTGCGAAGTCGAGTCAAAAGAGGCCGCGAGCAAAGAAAACACATCCCCTTTGTACAGGTCAGTTGGCAATGCTCACAGGTTCTCTGGCCACAACCACCTCCAATGTTGGTGCCATCTGCAAACTTACTAGCCATACCTCCAATGTTCATATCTAAATCATTTATATAGATGACAAAAAGCAGTGGACTCAGTACTGATCCTTGTGGCGTGCTGCTGGCCACAGGCCTCTAGTCTGAAAAGCAACCCTCCACCAATGTCTTCTACCTTCGAGCCAATTCTGTATACAAACGGCTAACTCCCTCTATTCCGTGTGATTTACCTTTCCTAACCAGTATACCATGAGAAACCTTGTCAAATGTGTTACTAAACTCTATAAGAGATCATGTCCACCACTCTGCCTTCCCAAGTACATGCAAATCCTGTCCCTCAGGATTGCCTCCAACAACTTGTCCACCACTGATGTCAGGCTCACCGGTCTATAGTTCCCTGGGTTTTCCTTACCACTTTTCTTAAATAGTAACACCATGTTCGCCAACCTCTAGGCTTTTGGCACTTCGCCTGTGGCTCTCGATGATACAAATATCTCAGCAAGAGGCCCAGCAATCACTTCCCACAAGGTAATTTTGACCGTAGCTTTTCTGAAACACACTCTCATTGTGCTGTACGCAAATCCGTTTAGCACACAAATGGAGTGGCTTAAAAAGGCAACCCACCATCACCACCTTTAGCAGTTTGGGCGAGCAATAAACAGTGAAGTTGTCAACAATATCCATGTGCCAAAAGTGAATGAAAATGTCGAAATTGTGATTTTGTTTTGAAGACTGTGATCTTGGCATGGAAAGGCCCTGCAATTAGTTTCACTGTACTCCTGTTGAATGTGAAGTATGAAAAGTAAATTGGTCTTTTAATGCTTCAGATTGCAGAAACAAGTCAGCCTGGCATCTTCAAACTGTGGGCTGTTGTTGGACACGATTTGCATTGCATTAAACTCAACGTTCCTCGAGTATTCTATGTCAATCAGCGCATCCCTAAAGCAGATGATAGCGCTGTTTACAAGAAAGTAAGTCTGCCCATTTCTTCCTCTTGTTTGGCTTTTCTCCAAGCATCATTTTTTTCATGTCATGTTTATTACATGATAATAAGAAAATTAAATTGAATAAATGCGGAGGGCTCGAGTTGCATTGTGGTGTAATTTTTTTTTTAAATACTGCAAGAGTTTGGCAGGTTTATCATCTGAAAAAATAAAGATGAAATATGCAAGTCTCAGTTATGATGTGTTTAACCACTTAATAGGACAGATTGAGAGTTAGAAATTTGCATACCTGAAAGGTTATATTTTAAATGTTGCCATTTTCTGCTCCCTTAGGTAATGAAATTTATTTATGTTCACAGGTCAACCGCATTCTTCCTCGTTCCAATATTGTTTACAACCTATATGAATATTCTGTACCAGAAGACATGTATCAGGAGCACATCAATGAAATTAATGCTGACCTCTCTGCTCCAGACATTGAGGGAGTCTATGAAACACAGGTCTTAATTGTTGTTGATGATTGCAATGTATATATAGTAGGCTAGGTTTAGTTTCTTGTAACTTGAATTTTTCCCCAAAACCAGAACCTCTGTGATGTGTTCTGATTTTGAAAATACACCAAGTGTCTTGGGTGCTGATGAAAAACTGATTATACAAATCAGCAGCTGACTTTACATCGTTTGGTTTTCTATTCACTTGAAGTCAATAGAAGAGTGGATGTGATGCAAACAAGGCTGCCACTTCTTCATTGCGTGGGACTCATTTAATTCCCGTCTACAAATTGAAACATGTTTGTCAGCTGCAGAGGATTACTATAGCCCAAGTGTATCTGTTATCCTGAATCACAGTAAAATGTTTTCTAGAGAAATATTTAGCTTGCTCATTATGCCTCCTTGGAGGGCAGAAAATTGCTGAGCTTATACCTAGTTTATGAGCGGTTTATACTTGTTCGTTAGTAGCCTAAATATGCAACAATTCAAACCAGTTCATAATCGGTTAAATACCATTTCTGGATGGCTCTCTAATTCCTTAATTGCTTGGGTTGGGCAGTTTCTTTAAATGTGTTAAATGGGCCTTATCTGGCTCTTTGTAGAACATGATCTTAAAACATTCCTTTTGAGATAAGATGTTACACATGGATATGAGCTTCATGACCATTAACTCTAATAGCTCCTCACTAGAAGCAGATCTTTGATATTTATCCACTATTGATTCTTGTTGTACATCTAAAAACTAATTTTCTCAAACAAAGCAAATGTTTTTTTATGTATGGGGATTTTGTGACAGTTTTTTGTTATCTGTTTCAATTTCAATCTTTCACTGCAAAAAGCTGCAACTACAAAGTGTACAGTGGTCCGAAATTCTACATTAATTATATTTGCCATTTCTTTGATTGTACTGCTGTCCATCACCTGCTCCTTCATCGGAGTGGTTGTTAATAGTTATATTATTGACCATATCCTTGTTCAGCGAAAATGCCTAGTGCATAACATTGCACTTTGGGAGAGGCGAAGAAAGGACAGCTCAGATTTTAATTACTCACCATTCAAACCATGGAAACCAGATGAAGAATTCTTATTTTTATCATGCTGTTTAATATGTGAGGCAATGGAATTTTTATTATCTTCCCCAGGGAATCTGTTCAGATAATTAAGAGCACCTCCCACCCCCAACGTTTTGCTTGCGGATGTAAGCCCTCAGTGCCCTAAGTATAGAGTTAAAACAAATGAAATACAAGCAAGTGTTCTTATAATTAAATTTAAACAAAATATGAAAATTGCTGTGCACTTATTTTTAATAAGTCAAGCAAAGCTTTGGATATTGACGTTAATAGATAATGGGAATGTGAGTAATGGAGACTGACTGACTGTTTATGTAGAGATTGGGGCTTGTTTAATTTTTACAAATAAGCCTAACCTTGATCCTTTTATTTTCATGGCTTATTTTGTCTTTTTTTTTTATTTAATATAACTCTGCTATTTCAGACCAAAGGTCCAACCAATTGTTTGCAAGTATTCAGTTTTTTCATGTTCATAGCTTGCATCCTCTGGAATAGTGCCTTTTTGATGTCAGCAAATATGGCATTGTCCAATTCAGCAATGAAATTCCCACAGCAATGGTTATTTTCAAAACGTCAATTGTGCTGTTTGAATATTGAAGATATTTTTAACATTTACAGTGTTCAAGAATGCCAGTGTGCTTTGACTTATTATGGAAAGTAAATTTGCAGTTTTCCACTTTAAATCCTGTAAACCATGCATCTGTACCTATTGAGAGAAAATTAGTTAACTGCTTCATCAGAAGAGCAGGCAGTCCATATGAACATTCTTTAAGTTTAGAACAAAAGTCTCACATTCTCAACAACTGAAATAAAGCCACATAATGTTGGCATTATCAACATTTGTTGGGGAAAGACAAGTTCATGATTCCAGTATCAGGTATAGTACTCTAGCTTCTGCATGGCTCTCTCAAATGTGCATCAACTTTCATTGGGTGTAAGATTTTGACCCCATTCAATGCATGATTATCATAAGACATTCAATAGAGTAGGAGTGCTCAATACAGGAGAAACTGGATTTTGAACGGCGGTGCACTATGTGTAGGATTCTAAAAGTGGAGATCTGGACATTTCTTCTTTGACAATGCTTTTGAGTTATTTTCCAGATTGTTTGGGGCCAGATGATAGCAATTTGATCTTTCATCCCATATAGAATATTGTCATGCAGCTAAAAAAAATCAGTTGTGCAGTATCTATTTCAGTACCCTATATTATCCTGTGCCAAATGTGTCAAGATGTCCCATCATTATCCCAATGTAATCTCCATTTCTGCACAAATTAATCTAGTCTGATAATTCTCAAAGTATTTTAGGTATTTTATTTAATTTCTAATTAATTATCACAATTAACTGGATTTCAACAATCAGTTGTAGTATTTTAAAGAATAGTTAACTTTATCCAGATTTTCTTTGTATGCGTTTTCCTAGATTCCCCTGCTCTTTCGTGCCCTCATCCAGCTTGGATGCATCTGCATGGTGAATAGGCAATTATCACCTCACCTTGGAGGACGAGAAGTGGACACCTTTGAGTTGGAACAACTGGAAATGCGTTCATTAGCACAATTTAATTATCTGGAACCAGGTAATTACGTGTCTTCTTCAGGAGCTTCAACCAATTTCTGGGAATCCTTATGATCAAAAACTAGATAAGTAAGATTTGTGGCGTTTCCTCTGGGAGAGGAATGATTTAATGGTGTGTTAATGACTCATTTGTATCTCCTGTCCTTCCATTATCAACTTGCAAATTGCAAAGCAAGAGCTGCTGTCGAAGGCATTTTACTAGTTTCGAGGATAACTTGCCATAATATCTTTGGCTTGAAAGTAAAGTTTCTTCAGATTTAACGGACAGCTCTTGTGTGATGTGCAAATATGTTTCTTTACCTTGCCTTAAATTACTGCTTCACAAGTATAGAGATGAAAATGCCTACCTTTCAACAACAATAAGTGGAATAAACACTGATTTTCATCTAGTGGTGTAATTTGTTTTCTTAGTGCTTCTAACTTTACATCATTTTATATATAGGTTATAGTGTGCTTCCATGTATTTGACATCTTGCCATTTAAGAAAAATTAGTTATTATGCAATTCAGCTTTGAAGATAGGCAAGAGCGAGCAAGCCACAAACTTTCAAATATGCATTTGTATGTCAAGAATATTATGATGGATTGAATCATCTTTTTGGATGCCAGAATTAGCTCGTGAATAGGCTCATTCGTGAGATGGAAAAAGTTGCGTTCAAACAACTCCATTCCAGTTCATAAAGGAATGAAAATATTGAAGGAAAAGATACTGGCTCAATAAATAGGTTTTCTAATTAATACCTATACAGTAACTAGTACACATTATTAATTTTTGGTTCATAGGTTGCATAAGTCTGTGGTTTTGCAGTTATAGCGATTCGGCGTTTTAGATGATGGCTGTCTCTTGTCCTGCTTTGTTTGTTTAGCCCCAGCTCAGCCCTCGTCTTGTCTCATGAAGCTGTTCCTAATGGAAGATTTTACATTGAATCAGCAGTACTCTATTGTGGTTCATGAAATCTGAGTTGTTTTGACAACATGCACTTTTACTTGCATTTTATAGTCTGAAGCTAAGGGTAGAAAGGCTCCAATGTTCTTTCCATTATGTGACTGACCAGGAATAAAAATGAAACACATTATCTAAACCAAGAACTCGTGTAACTCAGATGCAAAAGAATCTGGGTGTCCTAATGCATGATTCAAAAAAAGTTAGAACATCGAACATTGCAGCGCAGTACAGGCCCTTTGGCCCTTGATGTTGTGCCGACCTGTGGAATCAATCTGAAGCCTATCTATCCTACACTATTCCGTTTTCATCCAAATGTCCAATGACCATTTAAATGCCCTTAAAGCTGGCAAGTCTACTAGTGTTACTGATTCTTGAAAAGATTTGTAGCTCCGGTTGATGATAAGTATGTAAGTTAGCTCACAGAGCTTTGAAGGTTTGTTTTCAGACGTTTCGTCACTATACATCATCAATGAGAGTCTCCGGTGAAGCGCTGATGGTATGTCCCACCTCTCTATTTATAGGTCTTGGTTTCTTAAGGTGGGTGATGTCATTTCCAGTTCTTTTTTTCAAGGGAAGGTAGATAGGATCTTAATCGATGTGTCTATTGATGGTGTTCTGGTTCGAATGCCATGCCTCTAAGAATTCTCATGGTTGTCTTTATTTCACCTGTGCTAGGATGTGTTGTTTTGTCCCAGTCAAAGTGGTGTCCTCCTTTGTCTATATGTATAGAAACTAGTGATAGTGGGTCGTGTCTTTTGGTGGCCAGTTGGTGTTCATGTATCTTGGTGGCAAGTTTCCTGCCAATTTGTCTGATGTAGTGTTTTTTTTTTCGCAGTTCTTGCATTGTATCTTGTAAATGACGTTCATTTTGCTGGTAGTATCTAATTGATCCTTTAGGTTCATTAGCCAATTCCTCAGAAACAAGCCCAAACAAGCAGACACAATGCAACCAAAACCTATAACCACATTACCTTATCTCAATGACATAATCCAGACTACTCAGACCCCTTGGCAGCATGATAGCCCACAAACCTACCAACACACTTAAACAACGACTAATGAAACTAAAGGATACATACCACCAGCGCTTCACTGAAGTCTCACTGATGATGTTATCTAGTATGGTGACAAAACATCTGAAAACAAACTCAAGCTCAGCGAACTAATTTACATCGCCTACCACTGTTGCAAGCAGGGCATTCTACGCCCCTACTACTCTGAGTAAAGAAACTACCTCTGATATCTATCCTATATCTGTCACCCCTCAATTTAAAGCTGTGTTCCCTCATGCTAGCCATCGCCATCCGAGGAAAATGCTCTCACTGTCCACCCTATCTAACCCTCTTATTTTCTTGTATGTCTCAATTAAGTCACCTCTCAACCTTCTCTCTAACGAAAACAGCCTCATGTCCCTCAGCCTTTCGCCATAAGACCATCCCTCCATACCAGGCAACATCCTAATAAATCTCCTCTGCACCCTTTTCAAAGCTTCCACATCCTTCCTGTAATACAGCGACCAGAAGTGTACGCAATACTCCAAGTGCAGCCACATCAGAGTTTCGTACAGCTGCAGCATGACTTCATGGCTCCGAAACTCAATCTCTCTACCAGTATAAGTTAACACATCGTGCACCTTCTTTACAATCCTATCAACCCAGGTGGCAACTTTCAGGGGTCTATGGACATGGACAATGAGAACTCTGTGCTCATCTACACTGTCAAGAATCTTCCCATTAGCCCAGTACTCTTTATTCCTTTTGCTCCTTCCAAAGTGAATCACGTCACGCTTTTCTGCATTAAACTCCATTTGCCACCTCTCAGCCTAGTTCTGCAACTTATCTATGTTCTTCTGTAACCTGCAACATCCTTCGGCATTGTCCACAACTCCACCGATCTTAGTGTCATCCGCAAATTTACTAACCCCTCCTCCTACGTTATCGTCAGCCTGCAAGTACAACAAATAATTAGGAAACTTAATTGAATGTTATTTATTGTGAGGGCGGCAATGAAGACAAAAGTAGGGAGATTATGCTTCAGTTAGACAGACATTGCTGAACTATATCTTGAAGTCTTTGTGCAGTTATTATCCTTGTTTGAGAAATGTATTGGAAGAAGATTGAAGAATGCTTAGTAGATCAATACCTGGAGTGGGCAGGTTGTCTTACGAGGAAAGATTAGATAGCTAGGCTTGTAACACCTGGAGTTTAGAGTAAAATATGACTAGATTCCAATGGAAAAGACCGTGAGGCGTCATAGCATGGTGCATGTGGGAAGGATGATTCCACTAGTAACAACCTAGAACTAGGGATCACTGCTTAAAAATATTGGGTCTGCCACTGAAGACATGATTTTCTTTTTGTTGCAGAGGATCATGAGTCTTTGGAACTCTCCCTTCCTTGAGAGGCAATAGAAGTAATCTTTTGAATATTTCTAAGGCAAAGTCAGATTCTTGATGAGCATGGGGATGAGCAGTTATTGGGGTCGACTGAAATGCGGAACGGTCAGATTAGTCATGATTTTTATTGAGTAATAGATCAGACTTGAGGTTACTGTGTGCCTTCTATTTCTAATTTATAGATTCATGTGAATTTCTCCTGCTGTTGTTAGTGATGAGAACTGGAGAAATTAATGCAAATACATGAATTATTGGTGTGTTTTGGAAGAATTGCATGTCGCTACTTGACCTGTTTGGCTGCATTCTAAACGTACATTCCTTAGCCAAAAGTTCTGGGGTGGAATTCAAACCCACAGCCTTTGTCTCAGAGATAGGGGTGCTCCTACTACACCATAAAACCTTAAAGAATCAAGTTAAGAATCACACGACTCCAAGTTATAGTCCAACAGGTTTATTTGGAAGCACTTGCTTCTGAAGCACTGCTTCATCATCAGGTGGTTGTGGAGCAGGACCATAAGACACAGAATTTATAGCAAAAGGTTACAGTGTCACGCAGCTGAAACATATTAAACAAACTCAGATAAAGTCTATCACCTTTTAGAATGGTTTTGCTAGTTTCGATTCGTTAATATGTAAGTCCCAGAATTCCTTTTAAGTCACATTCTCAAGATAACTTCAGGTTTTCTAACAAAAGGACTCATCTAAGCTCAGGCAGTGCATTAAAGATGTGAGGTTAAAGTCTGTCCCAATCTTGAGTCAGATTCGTTATATTTCCAAAGTGGGATTTACAAAATCTTACATGGATTGACTGTAGGTTATGCATTTTTTGAGCAAAATAAAGCTTGGTAAAGTATGTGAGAGAGAGTGATAGGGTGTAAGCCTGTGAGAGGGTGCGTGCATGGGTTTGAGTGTGTGTGGGGGCTGTATGTGTTTGCGTATGAGAGGGTGTGTGTGTATATATATTTATATATGAAGGAGTGTACAGTGCAGTAGGGTCACCTGTATATGACTTGAACCCAAGGTCCCAGTTGAGGCCATCATCATGAGTACCAAACTTGGCTATCAGCCTCTACTCGGCCACTTTGCGCTGTTGCTCGTCCCGAAGTCCGCCTTGGAGGATGGTTACCCGAAGGTCCTAGGCTGAATGTCCCTGACCACTGAAGTGCTCACCGACTGGGAGGGAACATCCTTGCCTGGTGATTGTTGTGCAGTGTTCACTCATCTGTTGTAACATCTGCTCAGTCTCACGAATGTCCCATGCCTCAATGTACCACCCCAGTAATGCCAGCTTCTCCTATTCAAGAATTAAAACATTGGTCCCTGATCTCCTCTGTTGGAGGCTTCATGGAAATGTGAGGAAGGCAATTTAATAAGACTTGAGAAACTGAAATGGATTTTCTACAGTCAGATGGCAAACTCCTACACAAGTGATCAATTTTAGCTCTGTGCTGACTATAATTTTATTTTATTTCAAGTTAACGAGTATTTGGATGGGAGTTTAACCTAATGCATTGCTAAAATGCAACATTGAGGATATTTAGTCTTTAGCTATTTACTTAAGTGGCATTAGCTTCTTGACTAAAAGCAATATGTCAGTTGAAGATGTATCACAAGGGAGTAGAAAAAAATCTGAAATTAAATTTCTTAGCTCTAAAAGAATGCTTAAAAATGGGCTTTCTAGTTTGAATTAAATAGTGCTAATCCCTTTAGTAACAAGACAAGTAGTCTGAAGTAGCCAAATAAAATTTGTAAACATTACTGATTAGTGAACAAGCTTTGATTCATAGGTAGCTTCTTCACTTGTCCTGGTTTGATACAAGTGTGTTCTTGACATTGTCACTGCTTTTACAATACCTGTAATGTAATGATTATTTTCAGTCGCAACAAGGTAGTATGTTTGCAAATTTCCATAGGCTTGCATCCACAAAGTCAATGCTACTTGTTATAAATTACAGAATTTTCTCAAGTTATTTTTTCCACCCATCTCAATCTATGGTTAATCCCTCTTGAACCAAAACTACACAAGCTCTGAAATTAACTGCAAACAAAGCTTCAAGAGAGACATTTCTCAATACGTATTAAGTTTGTATTAGAAACAGGAAATTTACTTGATTTAGTAGATTAGAAATAATTGCCAGTTTTCACCTACCAGAAGTCATATTTTTAACAAAATTTTCACTTTTTTTTTGTTTAAGCTTTTCAGTTTATCTATTGATGGTGTTTAAAGTTCCCAAAAAGTGCAATTCTATGAGGTGAAAGAAATTTGGGTAGAGAAGATTTGATACCAAATTCTAATTTCACACATATTAAAATCAACTGATTGTTTTGGTTTCATAGATTAGATTTTCAGAACAAATTACTCTGCTTTAATGCTTATAATATTGAAAATTGAAGTTAGCCTCACAATTTCAAGTAAAAATTGAAAAAAAAATCTGCTGGTGCTGAAACAAAAACAGAAATTGCTGGAAAAGCTCATCAGGTTTGACAGCATCTATGGAGAGAAATCAGAGTAAATGTTTCAAGTTGAGTGAAGGGACCTTGGAAGGGTCACTCGACACGAAATGTTAACTCTAATTTCTCTCCACAGATGCTGCCAAACCTGCTGAGCATTTCCAGCAATTTCTGATTTTGTTTCTGCTGCCAGTACATCCTCCCCTGCCGTTACTTTATGGGTAGAGCAAGGCATCAGAGTGTCCACCAGTCTGTAGCCCAATTAAGGCCCTATCATCCCCACCTCTCCCCGAAAACCTCCCCTCATTAGAGACTTCCAACCTGCCTTGATGAGAACACCGTACTTCTTTCAATTGGGGCATGTTTGATTTCTCTTCTAATGCAGCCTCCTTCAGTACTGACAGTGATACCAATTCATTCACAACATAGAGGTGGATTTACATCTGAAGATGAATGGAAATTCAAACTTGTATGAATCAAAAGGCCGTCATCTGAAAAGCTAAAGTGGGGCAAACCAGCTGTGCACATGCAGTCTCATTTCCAAAATGCACATTAGCGTATGGCAAGTCCATCCTCAGTGTTTTCATTTCAGAGCCAATGAAGTACTGTGGAACAACCTGAGATGGTGAATGGTGTTATTAAAACCTTTTTATTTTCTTAGCTTTCTGTGGATTGACAATAGTTCCTCTTTTATTCAAGTTGTACTTATGGTACCTGTTTCAGGTCACAGTAATCAGCTCTTCCTTTTATTGGCTAGTGCCATTTTAAAGTCTGTGTGTCTTGTACTAGCAGAGACTTCCGGAGTGTGTGGCTCCATCTTAAGTTGCACTTCTGCAAACTTGATGTCTTAGAATAGCCCAAAGCACTAGTCCTTCAAACCAAAATATGCAAGCTCTGATTCTGATCATAATTTCAAACCAGCTTAATTCTGTAGCAAAGTGTTTATGCTGGCATCCATTTCAATAAAGTTTTTCCACCCATTTACAGAGTTTAAAAAGCTGAGCCATTGGTCAATTAGAGTTTAGGAAAAATGTCAATTATGATTACAATTGAAATAATTCCTGGCTTCTTCTTTTTGTAGGTAGCATTCGACATATTTACTTCTACCACAATGCCCAAGGGAGTAAGGCTTTATTTGGCTTGTTCATCCCCTCTCAAAGGAAGGCTTCTGTATTTGTTCTTGACACTGTAAGTAATTAAAAGACAATCAGCCATTGAGTTAACTACAGATGACTACATCAAGAAGGAATATTGTATCCCATAAAATTATGTTTTGTTTTAAGAATATTTTAAAAGACCAAAAGTGGGCCTTATTTAATTCTTTTGATGTGCTGGCTGAACTATGGTAAATAGAATTGACCATGACCCAGCTAGTGTCGTGGTTAGCCACAGTTTCCCTGATGATAAGTGACTGCCGCTGGAAAGTGTACCTATGTGGTTGATGGGAATTGAATAAAATTCCACTTGGGTCTGTTGGAATCCTTCAATTTGGCTCGAGGTACTAAAGACCTACTAATGCCTATAGCTCCAAGATTCTGTGTTTTAAGGAAAATAGTGTTCAGTAGATGCAGGAGTAACACTGTTCAGATCAGGAAAACAAACTGGTATGGATATTGTTTATGTAGTTGAAATGGCATTTCATTGCCAGTGCCATGAAACGAATAACTTGTGGAGGTGCAACTAAGTGATATCCCCATGTAATGTGCCTTTTCACTTTTGTAATTGATATTCTGTTTCCTCTGAGGCTAGGGCAATTGCTGCTGTCTTAGTAAAATGGACATTTTCAAAAAGGACTTTCGGTGAACACAAGATTTCTCTGTCAAGGGTTGTCTTGACAGAAACTGTTGGATGGAATGATCTTGTACAAAACATGGAAGCTAGTTACTGGATAATATTATTAGAGCTGAATGCATGTCAGTGTTTATCTTTGTCAGAGTACTGCATACCAAGAAAAGTTAAAGTAGTGGGGGACAAGCTAGGGGTGGCGGGTGCAGCATATAACAAATGTGGATGGCCATAAAAGTTATGAAGTGAGAATCATGAAATCTAAAATGGATTCTCAATGCTGTTATTTGTCACTTAGCTTGAGGATTCATTTCAATTGCTGGTTAGCAATAGTAGTGACATCTGTGGTATCCTTAGTTTCCTTTCAGAGATGCGTTTTATGAAAGATGGATGAAATAACTCCAGAGGCCACTGTCCCATCACCAAGTCACTATTTATGTACATGTGCATAATACTTGACACTGATCCAGCTTCTTCAGGGTCAGCTCTGAAATTTCTATTTATAATCTGTCAGCCATGGCTCCCTGATTGGACCAAGTTAACAGCCCCAATAAGGGAACTCATATTCTGAGATTCTTCTGGCTGACCTCGTTACAATTGCTGCAGTGGAGAATATGTCAAACCACCATAATGTTTGTTTATGGTGGGAATATGAGTTTATGCTACAATTTTTTATGTTTTTTATTTTAAAAAACATGACTTTACCAACATTCATATTAAAGACTCACTATTTGTGCAAACTACACTTGAAGCTTCAATAACATCGAAGAAGATGTACACAAGCTTTGTATGTACAATCAATATTAATAAATAGCTTTTCTCTTGGTCAGTAGCTCCATTTACACATCAGAAAATATTTTTTATTTGACTAAGCCTTTGTGGGATAATAGGAAATTCAAACTGGGCATCAAGCTATGGCTATGCCAAAGAAACATCCTGACTACCCCTCTTCACAACAGCAAGACCATCTGTGTCAGGCATAAAAGAAGACTATCTTTTCTTATACCTGGTCTCCATGTTGTATCTGAAAAATATCAAATAGGACAATGAAGATCCTAACATACAAGTACTTGAAGGAAGGAAATGATAATACTCTTATCGAATATAGATGCCTTCAAAAGCACAATCATGTATTTCTGATTGATGTTGAGCATATTTCAAAATACGTTTTCTGTCAAGAGTTTTCGTACATTTCAAAGTTGTACAGATGAACTTGACTCTAATTTTTAAAACGCGTGCCAAAAGAACCCGAAAATCTTTTAACCAAAGTACTGAAAGTTCGGAAGATGTGCAACCCTCCAGATTGGAAAGCTGAGCTACATTAGATGACTGAGACCTACTTGGAATGTGCATCAGGTTTCAAGACTAAATGTTGCATGTCCTCATCACTACCTGCATTGGGAATAAGGGTTGCTGAAAAATCAGACTGTTTGGACACTTTCATTGCAACATGACGACGTAACTGTATCATTTTAGTGTTTAACCACAGAGGGCTGCTTTTTGGGTGCCAAATACAATTGTCATTAAATTGAGATTAATCATCAATGGTGTGGAAAATATATTAATATAAAATATTTTGAAGTAATTAGATTTTCTATGCTGCTGTATTGTAATTATTTGCTTTCTGGGAAAGACATTGTTCCATCTTGTAATGTTAATGTTCACTTTTATGGATTATTTTGATAGAAAAAGAGAGGATACTGTTCCAGTTGCAAGGTGTTCAGGATTCAGGGACATAGGACAGATGAATGATTCTTTGGTGGAGCTAGCACAAGCCTAATGGTCTATATTACATAATTGTAATGAACTTTTCACCTCTTGAGTACAGAATTTTTCATGAAACATAGTTGATCATGCACAGTACCAAATGTAGAGACTTCTAATCTTTATTATTCTCAAATGGAATGAGAGATCTTTGGGAATGCATTGATCTTTTGTAAGTAAGTCTTGGCTGAAATACGACTGTTATACCTATTATGAAATCTAATTTTGAATTTTACAGGTGATAGTGACTGACTACTGATTTAAAATTATCCAATAATTCTTCAGTGAATGTTCTTATATTTTTGAATATATTTTGTAGCAGTTGTCTAGTCCAGGGTGATTTTCACTGATCTAAAGTTTATTTCTGACTAACAACTATTCATAATTTAAAATGATATGATGTATTAGGAACCAGAATATTTTGATAAGATTTTAATCTGGCGGTGGCTATTTTTATTCTATCTATTTTTATCTCTCATTAGGTGCGCAGTAATCAAATGCCGAATTTGAATAATCTATATGCATCTGAACGCACTGCTATGCTGGAGAAATTAGATGAAGAACTGCTGCCACCTGATAAGCACACATTTGAAGTTCAGGCAGAAAAAGACCCAAAGTTAATCTACAGAGCGATTCAGCGTCTTTTGCTGAGCTATAAGGTAATGCATTATTCCTTTTTTAACAAGTACAAAAATGGTTTGTTCACCCATTTCTAATCCATTGGTTTGCTTGACATTTTTACCTAAGCACCAAAAGTTATGGCTGACTGGAAAATATAATATGAGCTTTAAACTGAAATATTTTTACATTAATTTTGAGGGAGCTATTAGAAGTTTTCAAATGTGAATGATAGTTTACTGAATTAATCTGGATTCTGTTCAACAAGAACAATTTAAAACTTTGTATTTTAGTGTTTCATTGGAGTTGAAAGTAACTTTTACGCATGGAATGTGAGCGTTACTATTTTTTCTCTTAATGTGATCGTTATGAGTCACCCTCTTGAGACACTGCTGTCCATAACATGGTGAAGGTTCATAGAATCTTGTAGGTTGAGAGCTTGTGTTCTAAAGTGGAAGAATGACAGCTTAATTTTGAAATTATACTTTTATTGTGTTAAGAAAAGGAAGATGTATTTTTAGTTTCATCCTAGAATTATTTTGAGTGATGACACCATTTCTGGAGATTTGTTTTATTTCAGTGCATTTCAGTACAGTATTTAGAGTCACAGAGATGTACACATGAAACGGACCCTTCGGTCCAAATCATCCATGCCAACCAGATATTCTAAACTAATCTAGTCCCATTTGCCAACACTTGGCCCATATCCCTCTAAACCCTTCCTATTCAAATACCCATCCAGATGACTTTTAAATGTTGTAATTGTACCAGCTACGACAATTGTACCAGCTCATTCCATACACACACTAAACTCTGTGTGAAAAAGTTGCCCTTAGGACCCTTTTAAAATTTTCCCTTCCCTAAACTTATACCCTCTATTTCTGAAATCCCCCACCCCAGGGAAAAGATCTTGTCTAATTTCCCTATCCATGTCCCTCATGATTTCCTAAACCTCTGTAAGCTATCCATGCCCCTCAGCCTCTGATGCTGCAGTGAAAACAGGTCCAGCCTATTCAGCCTCTCCCTGTAGCTCAAACCCTTCAATCCTGGCAAATCTTTTCTCATCCCTTTCAAGTTTAGCAACATCCTTCCGATAGGAGGCAGACCAGAATTGTACACAGTATTCCAATAACTAATGTCCTGTACAGCCGCAACATGTCCTCCCAACTCCTATACTCGATACTCTGACCAACAAAGGAAACCATACCAAATGCCTTCCTTCTATCCTATCCAGCGGCGATTGTATTTTCAAAGAATTATGAACCTGCACTCTGAGGTCTCTTTATTTGGCAACGGTCCACATTAAGTTGTATAAGTCCTGCCCTGATTTACTTTCCAAAATGCAGCACCTCACATTTATCCAAATTAAACTCCTCTGTCACTCCATGGCCCATTGGCCCATCTGATCAAGATCCTACTCTGAAATAGAGCTGAAAATGTGTTGCTGGAAAAGCGCAGCAGGTCAGGCAGCATCCAATGAGCAGGAGAATCGACGATTCGGGCATGAGCCCTTCTTCAGGAATGAGCCCTTCTTCAGGAATGACTCTACTCTGAGGTAACCTTCTTCGCTGTCCACTGCAACTCCAGTTTCAGTGTCATTTGCAAACTTACTAACAATATCCCCTGTGTTCACATCTGAATTGTTTATATAAATGATGCCATGCAGTATTTGAACCTTTAAAGTATACAGTTCAGTGCATTAGAAAGCAAAGATAAAAAAATGTGAAAAAGCTATTTGCCTATCAACCAGAGTCTTGTAACACAGTCAGAACAATCCAGAAGAAATCAAGAAGTCTGCAGGTTCATTCAGAGAGATGCGATCCTTTGAAGCTATTATTTGCAGTCTGACTTAAAAAGAATTCCTGAGTGGCTTAGAAATCAGTAGATGAAAAACTCCGGTGACGTCAGCAAGCTATTAGGATGTTGAAGATGTGCATTCAAGGAACATTTGTTAAGGAGTAAGTGAAATGAGTTTGTACCTTATTTAAAGGTCTCAGTAGGGACTTTAATTGAAGCAGAAAGTATCAGGAGAATGCAAAAATTTGACAAAACAAATAAGTGACAGCCATGTTAACTGAATAAGAGCTTTACCATGGACTTAGGGTGACCCTTCCCTGACATTTAAGTGAAAAGTTCAATCTTTCCTTCTGAAATTTTGTATTAAAAACCATTTTAAATCGTACTTGCATAGTGTAAAATATTTTTTGTTTTTCTTTGTATGTATTAAACTTGGTTATTTTATTGAAAGTACATTGGCAGGTTCTTGTAAATATGTTAAACAGCTGACCACCATACAGAACTAAAGAAAATAGAACTTACGGTATATCAAAGAAGGTTTCTATCTGGGATCTAACTCGTTCTGTATTATAACCAGCTGGAATCATTAAATATAATGTGAAGGTACCCCCACAGTAGTGGTAGGTAGAGAGTTCAAGATCATAGCCAAATCAGTGGTAGAGAAATGTTGATGCATTGTATCAAGCTGGTGAATGTCTTTGAATGGAATTTGAAGGTGGTGGTATTCTCTTGCATTTGGTGATACAGCTGCCAGGTTTGGGAGGTGTTGTGTAGTGCATCTTGAAGATGATATGTAAACTAATGGATTTGCACTAATATACAGTACCATACATTTAAAAGCTATGTCCACAATGCAGCTCTGCATATCTGTATTTTACTGTAATAAACTTCCAGGTTTTGAATAAAATGTCACCTTGTACTTAATACATATGATAATCCAAAGCAAGCAGCTAAATATATTTAAGTCAATGCCAACACTTTTACAAATTTACAAGATAGACAGACAAGCAAATTAAAGTATAGATACTAATCAGTTTATTGGGTCTGAGCTTAAACTTTCTTAGCTATATTTATATTCTAAATATAATTGCAATTTTTGACTTTGCTTGCTTAGTGTGGTATCTTCACTTGTGGACACTGCTATAATAGGTTAGTGGCTACCGCAATTCCATCTTTGTTTGAGGTGGATTTGCTCACAAGTAAGTTGAATATATATTCTCAAAATCATTGAAATTTACAGCACAGAAAGGCCCTGTGGCCCATTGTAACTGTACCTGTCAGAAACAACCACCTGACTATTCTAATCCCATTTTCCAGCACTTGGCCTGTAGCCTTGTATGCTTTGGCATCACAAGTGCACACCTTAATACTACTTAAATGTTTTGAGGATTTATGCCTTTACCACCCTTACAGGTTATTGTACAATAGCATCAATCTGTGTGCATCAATCTACTTGAGGTAGATTGCAAAACATAGGTGGATGCAGCACTCGTTGTTTGGCTACAACTGCTGTTTATCAGCTATGTTTTATCTTAGTGTTGCTAAAAGGCATTGCAGGGATTGAAATTCCCTTAAATGTGTGGCTGTCAAAGTATAGGTGTACAATAGTAGGATGTCCTGGCAATGTGTAGCCACTGTATATCTCTGATCTTTATCAATTATTAAATATAAGGGAGGGAAGCAAGTTGAAACTAATGTTAATACTGCAATCTGTAGTAGGATGGCATGAAATTAATTGATTTTAAGTTCTTTTTCTTTTAAAGGATGAGAAAAGAGGACCAACTCTCATTGCAGTGCAATCAAAGTGGCAGCTAAAGAGGCTGACAAACGGGATGTCAGTTTTGGATGAGTTTCCATTGGTGCCTGTTCATGTAAATGATGATATTAGTTATGGTGTACTGGATTGGCAGCGCCATGGTGTCCGCAGAATGATCAGACACTACCTCAACTTGGATAGTATTTTGTCCAAAGCTTTTGAGATGGCCAGGTAAGAGAACTTACAGTTACAAAAGTAGACTACAACAGGTTGTACAATATGTCTGTCACTGGACTAGTAAACCAGAGCCCCAGGCTCTTGTTCTGGGGTCATGGGTAAAATCCTAGCATGGCACATGTTGAAATTTGAATTCATTAGAAACTTGGAATTAAAAGCTAGTCTAATGGCGACCATGTAACCATTATCAATTGTTGTTAGAACATGTGCTTCAGTAATGGGAAGGAAATCTGCCATTCTTGCCTGGTGTGGCGTACATGTGACTCCAGAATCTGTGGTTCACTCCTGGCTGCCACTCAGATTTGGGGTCAACTGGGAATGAGCAAAAAATGCTGGGCTACCTAGCAATGCCCTATTTCATTGACATTGTTTTAGAAATGGGAGAATGAGGTAAAGGGAAATCAGCAGGAACCTGCCATTGGAATTTGCATTGTTGGCCGTCTTATCTGTCTGTTTGAGAAAAGGCCTGCAAAGGTATAATCCTCCATTATTCTTGCATTCTTTCAAGTGCAAGCTGTATGGTAACATTGGCAGAGGTTCTCGAGAGCATTCTTCAATGACCTTTTTGGGGGAGGTCCAGTAGATACATCCAGTAGATAGAGAAGCATTTTTTTCAAGGTTCAGAGGCAAAACTTTCAACATTGGAAGGGAGTGCACACCCAGATGTGACGACCTGAGGCTGACAGAATGTGGTCTATTCAAATTCTATCATTTTGCCTGAAGATACTTGTACAGTGTATGCTCACCGCATTGGGTTTGTCTCTGATGGAGTAAAACAAAGTAAGAACATGAAATCATGCTTTAATAAATTGTCATGTCGTAAATAAATGTTATTTAATACTAATTACATAATTTATTTCCAGGTATTATCATATTCCTATTGGAAATCTTCCAGATGACATCTCAACCTTTGGATCAGACCTCTTCTTTTCCAGACATCTTAGACGACATAACCATCTGTTGTGGCTTTCTCCAACATCACGACCTGATCTGGGAGGAAAGGAAGCAGACGATAATCGCCTGGTTATGGAATTTGATGAAAAGTCAACAGTTGAGATCAATAATCCAGGGTGTTACTCCACAGGTACATGGGTTGCTGTACAACAATGGACCTACCTTCATAAGGATAACTATACTTTTATATATATATATATATATATATATATATATATATATAGTTCAAAAGTGTGGATTATTGCCCATCCTTCCCCCTCTAATTCTCCAAAGCATAAAATAATAAAATAACTGGAGCATGGAGAATAGCGGGAAGGAATCAACCCTAGAAAAAAAAGCTATATTTGCATAGGCAATACCACATGGTGTAGCAAACGGTGGACCAGATTTCAGTGACCAAATGAAGTACTCCTAAATGCAATGAACAAAATTTGCACCTTTCTCGTTTGTTTTGTTTGTGCTTATTCCTGCATAAAAGCTGCAACAAACAAAGAAATAAAACAACTATACAGAGGATAAGAGTGTCAGCAATTAGGAGAAGTACACTATCCATTCCGTTGAGTACGCTCTACTATTCAGTGATATCATGGCTGATTCGATGATCCTCAAATCCACTTTTTCCTGTCTTTTCCCCTATAACTCTGATTTCCTTCCTGATTAGAAATTTCCTTTGAACTATCCCCTTCTCACCTTAAATGCTCCCTCCTATTAGATGTTTCAACTCTGGAGGTAATAAATTCTGACCGTGAGCCCTATCTATGCAGCTCATAATTTTATAGACTTCTATCAAGTTTCCTCCAACCGCCACCGCTCCAGAGAAAACATGCTGAGTTTTTCTAGCCTAACCTTATAGTTCATATCCTCTAATCCAGGCAGCATCCTGTTAAACCTATATGCACTCTCTCCAAAGCCTCCACATCCTTCCTGTAACATAACGACCAGAATTAAATGCAATAATCTTAACAAAGTCTCTTAAAGCTTTGTGGATCACTTCAAATGCTGTCAAATGTCAACATTTTAGCATTCTTGATGCTGGACATTTTACTCTAGATTTATTTAATTAATTAAATTTAAATTTCCCACCTGCTTTTGGTGGAATGTGAACCTTCATTTTGAGGTGTTAATGTGTGCCTCCAGTTTACTAATCCAGTAACATAACCACTGTGCATCATGCCCAGTTAGGACATAGAACAATACAGTGCAGAACAGGCCCTTCCGCCCTCAATGTTGCGCCGACCTGTGAACTATTCTCAGCTTGTCCCCCAACACTAACCCGCCATCATCCATGTGCTTATCCAAGGGTTGTTTAAATATCCCTAATGTGGCTGAGTTGACTACATTGGCAGGTAGGGCATTCCACACATTTACTACTCTCTGAGTAAAGACCCTGCCTCTGACATCTGTCTTAAATCTATCACCCCTCAATTTGTAGTTATGCCCCCTCGTACAAGCTGATGTCATCATCCTAGGAAAAAGACTTTCACTGTCTACCCTATCTAATCCTCTGATCATCTTGTATGTCTCTATCAAATCTCCTCTTAGCTTTCTTCTTTCCAATGAGAACAGACCCAAGTCCCTCAGTCTTTTCTCATAAGACCTTCCCTCCAGACCAGGCAACATCCTGATAAATCGCCTCTGCACCTTTTCCAATGCTTCCACATCCTTCCTGAAATATGGCGGCCAAACCTATGCACAATATTCCAAGTGTGGCCCCACCAGCATTTTATATAGTTGCAGCATGATATTGCGGCTCCAGAACTCAATCCCTCTATGAATGAAACCTAACACACCGTATGCCTTCTTTACAGCACTATCAACCTGGCTGGCAACTTTCAGGGATCTATGTACATGGACACCTCTGCACATCCACACTACCAAGAATCTTTCCATTGACCCAGTACTCTGCCTTCCTGTTATTCTTCCCAAAGTGCATCACCTCACATTTAGCTGCATTGAACTCCATTTGCCACTTCTCAGCCCAATTCTGCAGGTTATCCAAGTCCCCCTGCAACCTGTAACATTCTTCCAACCTGTCCACTACTTCTCTGACTTTAGTGTCATCTGCAAATTTACTAATCCATTCACATTTGCCTGCGTCTAAGTTATTTATAAAAATGACAAACAGCAGTGGTTCCAAAACAGATCCTTGTGGCACACCAGTAGTAACCGGACTCCAGGCAGAATATTTTCCATCAACCACCATTCGCTGCCTCCTTTCAGAAATCCAGTTTCTAATCCAAACTGCTAGATCACCCTCAATTCCATGCCTCTGCATTTTCTCCAACAGCCTACCATGTGGAACCTTATCAAAGGCTTTACTGAAGTCCATGTATGCCACGTCAACTGTCCTATCCTCATCTACATGCTTGGTCACCTTCTCAAAAAACTCAATGAGCTTTGTGAGACACAACCTGCCCTTGACGAAACCATGTTGGCTATCTGAAATCAAATTGTTGCTTGCTAGATGATTATAAATCTTATAATCCTTTCCAAAACCTTTCCTACAAAAGAAGTAAGGCTCACTGGTCTATAATTACCTGGGTCATCTCTACTGCCCTTCTTGAACAAGGACACAACATTTGCAATCCTCCAGTCCTCTGGTATTAAACCTGTAGGCAATGATGACTCAAATATCAAAGCCAAAGGCTCTGCTATCTCCTCCCTATCTCCCAGAGCATCCTCTGATAAATCCCATCCTGCCCAGGGTACTTGTCTACTTTCACTCCTTCTAGAATTGATAACACCTCTTCATACCTAACCTCGATCCCTTCCAGTCTAATATCTCGTACCTCATTCTTCTCCTCTACAATATTCTCGTTTTCCTGAGTGAAAACAGATGAGAAATGTTCGTTTAGCACCTCTCTGATCTCCACAGAGTCCACACTCAACTTCCCACTTCTGTCTTTGACTGGCTGAATTCCTTCCCGAGTCATCTTTTTTTTCCTCACATACCTATAGAAAGCTTTAGGGTTCTCCTTTATTCTATTTGCTAAAGACTGCTCATGTCCTCTCTTTGCTCTTCTTAACTCTCTTTTAAATCCTTCCTAGCTGATCTGTAACTCTCTCACCTCATCAACACATAAGCCTCCTTCTTCTGCTTAACAAGAAATGCAATTTTTGTAGTAAACCACGGTTCCCTTACCTTATCACTTCCTCCCTGCCTTACAGGGACATACCTATCAAGGACAAGCAATATTTGTTCTTTAAACCAGCTCCACATTTCCATATTGTCTGCATCTCCTGCATTTTGCTGTCCCATTCTATGCATCCAAATTCTTGCCTAATCATATTATAATTGCCCTTGCCCCATCGATAACTCTTGACCTGTGGCATGTACCCATCCCTTTCCATCACTAAACTAAATGTAACTGAATTATGGTCACTCTCTCCACAAGTGCTCACCTACAACTAAATCAAACACCTGGCCTGGTTCATTATCAAGCACCAAATCCAGTGTGGCCACCCCTCTTGTCTCCCCTTTGACATACTGTGTCAGGAAACCCTCCTATACACATTGGACAAAAACTGATCCATCTGACGTACTAGAGTTATAGCATTTCCAGTCAATGTTGGGGAAGTTAAAGTCCCCCATAATGACCACCTTTCACTCCTACCCAGAATAATTTTGCCAATCCTCTCTTCCACCTCCCTGGAACTCTGCGGAGGCCTATAAAAAACTCCAAGCAGTGTAACCTCTCCTCTCCTGTTTCTCACCTCAGCCCACGTTACCTCAGTAGATGAGTCCTCGTCAAAAGTTCTTTCAGCCACCGTTATACTATCCTTGATGAACAAGGCCACACCTCCCCCTCTTTTACCACCTTGCCTGTTCTGAATGAAAGATGTAAACCCCAGAACCTGCAACATCCATTCCTCACCCTGCTCTATCCATGTCTCCGAAATGGCCATAACATCGAAGTCCCAGGTATCTATCCATGCTGCAAGCTCACCTACCTTATTTTGGATACTTCTGGCGTTGAAGTAGACCCACTTCAAACCAGTTTGCTGTCTGCCAGCACATTCCTGTGACCCTGAAATCCTGTACCTGTCCTCCCTACTCTCATCCTCCTGTGCACTGCAACCAAGCCTTAGGTTCCCATCCCCCTGCTGAGCTAGTTTAAACCCACCCGAATAGCACCAGCAAATTTCCCACCTAGGATATTAGTACCCCTCTGGTTCAAGTGAAGACTGTCCTGTTTGTACAGGTCACGCCTTCCCCAGAATGAGCCCCAATTATCCAAGTACCTGAAACCCTCCCTCCTGCACCATCCTTGCAGCCACTTGTTCAGCTGATATCTCCCCCTATTCCTTGCCTTGCTATCACGTGGCACGGGTAACAAACTAGAGATACCAACTCTGTTTGCTGTAGCTCTCAGCTTCCACCCTAGCTCCTTGAAATCCTGCCTTACATCCTTATCCCTCTTTCTATCTATATCGTTGGTACCTGTATGGACCACGACTTGAGGCTGGTCACCCACTCCCTTCAGGACCCCAAAGATACAAACCGAGACATCTTGGACCCTGACACCTGGGAGGCAACACACCAACTGTGAGTCTCGTTAATTCCCAACAAAACTTCTATCTGACCCTCTAACTATTGAGTCCCCAATGACTAACACTCTCCTGCTTTCCCTCCTTCCCTTCTGTGCAACAGGGACAGGCTCTGTGCCAGAGACCTGGGCCCCACTGCATACCCCTGATAAGTTGTCCCCCTCAACAGTATCCAAAACGGTATATTTGTTTTTCAGGGAAACGACCACAGGGGATCCCTCCACTGACCCTGTTTTTTTTCCCCCTTCGAACAGTCACCCAGCTTTCTTCATGTCCAGAAGTAACTACTTCCCTGTAACTCTTGCCTAACACAGCCTCTACCTCCCGAATGATCCGAAGTTCATCCAGCTCCCGCTCCAGTTCCCTAACACGATCTTGGACGAGTGAGAGTTGGGTGCACATCCTGCAGGTATACTTGGATGGGACACTAATGGCATCCCTCACCTCAAACATCATGCAGGAGGTACATTGCTCTCCCTGCAGTCCCATCCCTGCTAGTCCCCTTATCGCAAAGTAAAAAAGTAGAGAAGCTTATCCGATGTGTCTCTGTTCTTTAAGGTTAGAGGAGGTGGTTGGATGGGAGGCCCTACAAGGATAGGGTCTCGGTTGAGAAAACACTGACTAAAACAGTTGGACGGAAATAAAAAGAAGTGCCTCCTCTCCCAGAAATCTCTGCTCTCTGATTTCAGATGTAAAAGCTCAAATCAGTGACTCACCGCTCCTGGCAGGCCCCTGGTCCAAGCTCCCGCTCTTCGGCTGGCTGTTACCACCCCCGTTGACAGTGAAGATGAAAAGATCATTGCCAACGGCTCTGCAATTTCCTCTCTTGCTTCCCACATAATCCTAGGATATATCCCGTCAGGCCCGGGGACTTGTCTATCCTCAAGTTATTCAAAATGTCCAACACATCTTCCTTCCTAACAAGTATCTCCTCTAGCTTACCAGTCCATTTCACACTTTCCTCTTCAACAATACGGTCCCTCTCGTTTGTAAATACTGAAGAAAAGTACTCATTCAAGACCTCACTTATCTCTTCCGACTCAATACACAGTCTCCCACTACTGTCCTTGATCGGACCTACCCTCGTTCTCGTCATTCTCATGTTTCTCACATACGCATAAAATGCCTTTGGGTTATCCTTGATCCTATCCGCCAAAGATTTTTCATGCCCCCTCTTAGCTCTCCTAATCCCTTTCTTCAGCTCCCTTCTGGCAATCCTGTATCCCTCCAATACTCTGTCTGAACCTTGTTTCCTCAGCCTTATGTAAGCCTCCTTCTTCCTCTTTACAAGACATTCAACCTCCCTCGTCAACCAAGGTTCCCTCACATGACCATCTCTTTCCTGCCTGACAGGTACATACATACCAAGGACACGTCGTATCTGTTCCTTGAAAAAGTTCCACATTTCAATGACATCCTTCCCTGACAGCCGATGCTCCCAACTTATGCTCCTCAGATCCTGTCTTACAGCATCGTATTTACCCTTCCCCCAATTGTAAAACCTACCCTGTTGCACGCACCTATCTCTCTCCATAACCAAGGTGAAAGTCACAGAATTGTGGTCATCATCACCAAAATGTTCACCCACTAACAAGCCCATCACTTGTCCCGGTTCGTTACCAAGTACCAAAACCAATATGGCCTCCCCTCTGGTCGGGCAATCTACATACTGAGTTAAAAAAGCTTCCTGTACACACTGCACAAACACCGCCCCATCCAATCTACTTGATCTAAAGAGCTTCCAATCAATATTTGGGAAGTTGAAATCGCCCATGACTACTACCCTGTGGCTTCTGCACCTTTCCAAAATCTGTTTCCCAATCTGTTTCTCCACATCTCTGCTGCTATTGGGGGGCCTATAGTAATCACCCAACAAGGTGACTGCACCTTTCCTATTTCTGACTTCAGCCCATACTACCTCCAAAGGCAGATCCCCCTCGAACTGCCTTTCTGCAGCCGTTATACCATTTCTAATTAGCAACGCCACCTCCCCTCCTTTTTTACTACCCTCCCTAATCTTACTGAAACATCTGTAACCAGGAACCTCCAACAACCATTCCTGTCCCTCTTCTATCCACGTTTCCGTGATGGCCACAACATCGTAGTCCCAGGTACCGATCCATTCCTTAAGTTCACCCACCTTACTTCTGATACTCTTTGCATTGAAGTATACACACTTGAGCCCATCTCTGTGTCCGCAGGTACTCCCTGTCAGTGCTACCTTCTCCACAGCCTCCCTACATTCTTGGACATCCTGACAAACAGCTAGCCTACTTGCTGGACTACAAGTCCGGATCCCATCCCCCTGCCAAATTAGTTTAAACCCCCCCGAAGAGTGCTAGCAAACCTACCTCCCAGGATATTGGTGCCCTTCTGGTTCACGTGCAACCCGTCCTGCTTGTGCAGGTCCCACCTTCCCCAGAATGCAGTCCAATTGTCCAAATACCTGAAGCCCTCCCTCCTACACCATCCTTGCAGCCACGTGTTCAACTGCACTCTCTCCCTATTCCTTGCCTCACTGTCACATGGCACCGGCAACAACCCAGAGATGGCGTCTCTGTCCGTCCTAGCTTTTAGCTTCCAGCCTAACTCCCTGAGCTCCTGAATGACCTCCCCACCCCTCTTCCTACCTATGTCGTTGGTGCCAATGTGCACCACGACGTCTGGCTGCATACCCTCCCCCTTAAGGATTCTGAAGACATGGTCCGAGACGTCTCGGACCCTGGCACCCGGGAGGCAACAAACCATCCGAGAGTCTCACCCATGTCCACAGAACTGCCAGTCTGTCCCTCTAACTAAAGAGTCTCCTATAACTAACGCTCTCCTCCTCTCCCCCTTTCCCTTCTGAGCCTCAGAGCCGGACCTCGTGCCAGAGACCCGGTCACTGCAGCTTACCCCTGCTAGGCCGTCCCCCCAACAGTATCCAAAGCGGTATACTTATTGTTTTGTCCAAGCCTTCTCAAAAACTTGTTCTGTTTTAACTCTGATAATTGGAATTAAGTTGCTACTAAGAATTTTCTGTAATATTTATATTCTGGTTCTCTTTTATAGTTTCTGTGGAGCTGGATATTCAGAGCTTGGCTGTGAATACCATCCTTCAGTCCCATCACATTAATGATATGGAGGGGGCATCCAGTATTGGTATCAGCTTCGATGTAATCCAGCAAGCTTCCCTCGAAGACATGATGGCTGGTAATCAGGCAGCTAATGCACTTGCCAGCTATGATGAGGCAGCTTTATGCTCCAACACTTTCAGGTATTTGTGTGGAAAGGGGAGTTTCAGAAGTTTCACTGGGACTCTTCATCGGGATCTGAGCATCGATCAATCTGATATTCTTTTAGGTCAAAAGCTAATACCTTAAATGTAACCATTTGTTTCAAGATGCTGTAATCCGAGCTCTCAACTTGGTGCCAGTTGTTAATTCCTTACAGCAGTGTAGCTGTGCAAGGAAGATAAGCCCACTGATGTTGTGTGGTTATAGTGAATTATTTATACTATTCCTTATTTTCATTCATGTATGTTTTCTTGTTCCAGAATTTTGAAAAGCATGGTTGTTGGCTGGGTGAAGGAGATCACTCAATATCAAAATGTTTATGCTGATAACCAAGTGATGCACTTTTATCGTTGGCTGCGATCACCTTCTTCACTGCTATATGATCCTGCATTACACCGTATTCTCCATAACATGATGAAGAAGCTGTTTCTTCAGTAAGTTTTCAAGAAATGAAGAACGAGAATGCGCACTTAAGACAAAAATATAAGCACCTTGTGAAATTGGTCTGCATTTTCTGAAGACATTCTAGCCTAATCATTTCAACATGTTTTTTCCTTAAGATTTAGCATGTTTGCTTTCAAGCTCTTGCTAAGTGCATATTCTGTCCCCTCTTCTGATTTTTTTTTTTCAGAGAACAGAATAAATGTTTCAGACAGTGCCTATACCCTAATGTGCCAACAAAAGTGTGGTTGACCAAAGAGAATTATTTCACGTAGTACTCAAGTGCTCAAAGCATTTGTGGCTACTTTAGAAATGGCAGACTTCATATAGCTGTTTGCAAATGTCCAATTGAGTGACTTTCTAGGCCTCCGAGGCCAGTTGAGAGTCAATTGGGAAACCAAAATAAAGTTTAACAAAATAAATGTTGTTATTGTGTTATGCACAAGATTCCTTCCTGGCTCAATGTTGCAGAAGCCCTAAAAGGCAAGAAACATCACCAAAATTTGTAATAGACAACAGACCAGAGCAGATCTGAGAAATGTGCAAGAATGTAAAAGGCAGTTGTGAGCGCAATAACAAATTCAAATTGTTGATTAAGATAAATGCAGTTAGCACAAAAAATGAAAGTAAGTGAATGGTGACCAGAGTGGGCCTGGAGAAAGAATATTCAACATATCCCTCAAAAAGAAAGGAACAGCTCGGACTTGTGGGTTTTCATTGCACCACCTTTTAGTTTTTTTTAAGAAAGTGTGTGGACCCCAAGGAGAGCAGGTTCAGCCAGCTAGTGGAGTGTGGTGGTCGATAACCATTAGTTGAGCTGCTATTCAAAGCAGAAACAAAGCAGAAATAAATGTTGTTATTGTGTTATGCACAAGATTCCTTCCTGGCTCAATGTTGCAGAAGCCCTAAAAGGCAAGAAACATCACCAAAATTTGTAATAGACAACAGACCAGAGCAGATCTGAGAAATGTGCCACCCTGATTATCATAGTCCTAGAGTCATACAGCATGGAAACAGACCTTTCAGTTCAATTCGTCCATGCCAACCAGATATCCTAAATTAATCTAATCCCATTTGCCAGCATTTGGACAAAATCCCTCTCAAGACTTTAAGATATTGATCCAGATTCCTTTTAAATGTTGGAATTGTATCCACCTCCACCATTTCCTGTGGCAGCTCATTCCATTCACGCACCATCCTCTGATAAAAAAATTATCCCTTTGGTCCCTTTTAAATCTTTCCTCTCTGACCGTAAGCCTATGCCCTCTAGTTTTGGACTCCTCTACCATGAAAAAAGACCTTGGCTATTCATCCTATCTGTGCCCCCTCATGATTTTATAAACCTCAATAAGGTAACCCTTTGAGTTTAGAATCAGCAAGCACAATACTGTGTCATAGTGTTGGAGGTCCTTGGGAAGGTGGTGCATGTACGTGATAAGATATTGAACAAAGGAAGAAAAAGTAATGTCCCGATTGGAAGCAGTTAGTCCCTTCTGGCAAGAAAAATGCTGAAATGATGAGTCTACCAGGACAGTCCTGTTTGAATCCTGAACAAAGGTGGAGGCATGGTTGGTGGCTGAGGAGGGAAGCCCCAACCCGTCCACATTGACCATGTTTCCCAGATCAAGTGGTACTGTGGGATTAATGACCATGTGAAAAAGTAGACGGATCCTCAGTTTAATACCTTAAAATTGGCATCTCTAGCAACATGGTACACAATCGACTCAGTTTGTCCATTACCTGTGGTTTAGTCTGTGGCCTGAGTCAGAAGGTTTTGGAATTAAGTTCTAGCCCAGGACTTGAACACAATCTAGACTGGTACACCAGTGCAGGCTTGAAGGAGTGCTGGATTGTGCTGTGACTATAGGAGGCCAATCATCTTAACCCTAATGGCTTACATTTTCTTCTTCATGATAGTGTCCTAGGCCAAAAGATATTCAGCTGATTACATAAGGTCAGAAGCAGATCATTGCACCGTGTTCGGCACCATTCACAATTCTTTGAATACTGCCTGTGTTCAACCTGTCTGTACAACCTTTTGCCTTTGGCTGATTCAGTGGCTGCTGAAATTTGTGGCAGTAGTGTGCTATTAATGTGCCAAATTGAGGGAAGAGACTTTTTAAAAGTACTGGATGAGAGAGAAAGGAAGGGAGTGTGTTTTTGTGTGTCAAGTGGTAGTTGGGGAGTGCATTGATGGTGCTAAATTTCATGTCTTAAGTGGGAATATGGTGTGCTTACAAAAAATGTCACAGCCTGGCAGTCCTATACGCAGTTGGCTGGACAGCTGGTTTGCAAAGCAAAGTGATGCAAACAGCATAGATTTAATTTCTGCACATCTAAGATTACCAAGAATGACTCTCTGTCTTGTCACCTCACCTGAGGTTAAATCACCATCAGTCCTCTGTCTCATTCCCCAAGGAGAAAGTGGCCCTGTGGTCTGATAGAAGCTTATTTAAGGTTGAGGAGGCAGGGAACAGACAGGTCTTTAGAGGGTTTCAAGGTAGCCAGGAAGGAATTGAAGAATGGACTTAGGAGAGTTGAAGGTGGCATGAAAAAGTTTTCGCGGTAAGACTAAGGAAATCCCTAAGGCATTCTACACTTACATGAGGAACAAGAGGTTAGCCAGAATAAGAGTAGGGCCGATCAGGTATAGTGGAGAGAACTTTCCCCTGGAGTCTGAGGAAGTAGGGGAGGTCCTTAATGAATACTTGGTTTCAGTATTCACTACTGAGAGGGATCTTGAAGTTTGTGAGTACAGCATGAAACAGACTGATATGCTAGAACAGGATAGGAAAGAGGATGAGTTGAAAATTTTGAAAAGCATAAGGACAGATAAGTGCCGGCCTGATGGGATATACCCTAGGTTACTACAAGAAGCAAGGGAAAATATTGCTTTGCCTTTGGCAATGATCTTTGTATCCTCACTGTCCACTGGAGCACTGTCAGATGATTGGAGAGTGGCAAATGTTATTACTTTGTTCAAGAATGGAATCGGGATAACCCTGAGAATTACAGACCAGTCAGTCTTACGTCAGAGGTGAGCAAAGTATTGGAGAGGATTCTGAGAGACAGGATTTACGATTACTTGGAAAACCATAGTTTGATTAGAGATAGACAGCATGGCTTTGTGAGGGGCCGGTCATGTCTCACAAACCTTACTGAATTCTGTGAAGATGTGATAAAACACATTGATGAAGCTGGAGCAGTGGATGTGATGTACATGGATTTTAGCAAGGTGTTTGATAAGGTTCCCCATGGTAGGCTCATTCAGAAAATAAGGAGGCATAGGATACAGGGAAATCTGGCTGTCTGGATACAGAATTGCGTTCCCTTAGAAGACTGAGGGTGTGATAGATGGAAAGTATTCATTCTGGAGTTCGGCTACCTGTGGTGTTCCGCAGGGATTAGGTCTGGGACGTCTGATCTTTGTGACTTTAAAAATGACTTTTAATGAGTAGGTGAAAGGGTGGGTTTGTAAGTTTGCCGATGACTTGAAGGTTGGTGGAGTTGTGGATAGTGTGGAGAGTTGTTGTAGGTTGCAATGGGGCATTGACAGGATGCAGAACTGGACTGATAAGTGGCAGGTAGAATTCAGCTTGGATAAACGAGAAATTATTCATTTTGGAAGATTGAATTTGAATGCTGAATACAGGATTAAAGGCAGGAGTCTTGGCAGTATGGAGGAACAGAGAGCTTGGAGTCCATGTCTATAGATCCCTCAAAGTTGCCACCCAAGTTGATAGGGTTATTAAGAAGGCATATGGTGTGTTGGCTTTCATTAGCAGGGGGATTGAGTTTAAGAGCTGTGAGGTTATGCTACAGCTCTATAGAGACCTGGTTAGATCACACTTGGAAAATTGTGTTCAGTTCTGGCTACCTCATTACAGGAAGGATGTGGAAGCTTTCGACAGGGTGCAGAAGGGATTTACCAGGATGCTGCCTGGACTGGAGGCCAGTTCTTATGAAGAAAGGTTGAGGGAGCTAGAGCTTTTCTCATTGGAGCAAAGAAGAATGAGAGGTGACTTGATAGAGGTGTACAAGAAGATGAGGCATTGATAGAGTGGATAGACAGAGACTTGTTCTCATGGCGGAAATGTCTATCATCAGGGGCATAATTTTAAGGCAATTGGAGAAAGGTTTAGGGAAGATGTCAGAGGTCAGTTCTTTACACAGAGTGTGGTGGGTGAGTGGAATGCATTGCTCGCAGTGCTGGTAGAGTCAGATGCATTAGGGACATTTGAGCGACACTTGGATAGGCACATGGAAGATGAAGGGTCCAATGAAGGGTATGTAGGTTAGTCTGATCTTAAGAGTAGGATAAAAGGCCAGCACAACATCAAGGGCCGAAAGGCCTGAACTGTGCTGTACTGTTCAATGTTCTATACCCTTTTATCTAAACAAATCATTGAGTTGTGATTTTGCACAAACTGGGACTGATTTTATGCTTTTTACTTTGCATAGGCTGGTAGCAGAATTTAAAAGGTTGGGTTCATCTGTCATCTATGCTAACTTCAACCGGCTACTGCTATGTACCAAGAAGCGCCGAATTGAGGATTCTATGGGATACGTGGAATACATCACAAAGAGGTAATATCCGCATTTCTATTCTTTTGAATATCTCAAGGAGCACCTTAAAGAAAAAAAACCCAATAAGTCAATTAATCACAATTTTGTGGGGCATTCCTATTTTAAAAAGAATTGTACTTTTAAAATGAAGATATAATCTTTAATACCATATAATTATAGCAAACTTTGTTTTAATCATCATCGTCACCGTCACCTAATGAATTGGCACCCTTGATTAAATGAGCATAAATTATATTCCTGAAGTACTGTAATTATCATTGTCTCCAGGGATGTCCGAGTATTCAGTTAAGGACGCAGGTGAGAAGGCTGGCTGTTAGTAAATTTTATTTTAGTGATTTATTCTGTAAATGAAGTATAACAGTGATGTGTATACTCCCTGCATTGCATTTCTGTTAGTGTATGTTTTTACATTGATTTATGTGGTACATTCCTGGGCCCATTGGTTCTGACTAGTAAAACGTTTGCTGTACTACTATGAATTTATCAAAATGTTATATTTTGAAATTGATTTGATGCTGTGGGGCTTACTTCCCACTCAGTGCCAATATTATTCTGTTTTGTAACCCTTCAGTTTGATAGTGACTTGAATATTCCTATCCCCATTTCTGGTTGAGATGTTATTCTCTATGGATTGTTTTTGGTTCATTGGTACAGCATACAAATGTACGAGTTTGAAACAGGCGGACACAATTGGACCCTTTGAGCCTGCAGTGCCTTAAAGTCATCATTGATTTGATTGTAACCTTGACTCCACATTCCTGCCTAGCCTTGATAACCTTTCGCCCCCAAGCCACAAAATATCCGGCCACCTCTGGCTTAAAAATATTCCAAAACTCAGCTTCTATCACCTTTTTTTCCCTAAGGAAGAGAATTGCAAAGACACTACTAAACTCAAAGATTTCTCCTCTCCTGTCAAAATGAGCAACCATTATTGTTTAGTAGTTACCTGTACTTCTAGATTCTTCCAAAAAGCAGCCTTTCCATATCCATAATGTCAAGTCCCCTCGGAGTCTTGCATTTCCTCTTTTGGTTCTGAATTCCAGCAAATACAAGCATAGCCTGCCAAACCTTTCCTCAAGATAAGCCTGTCCATTCTATCTACGGTGAGTTTTCTTTCAATTGCTTCCAGTGCATATTTATATTTCCTTAAATAAGAACACTAATACATATACAGTAGTCCAGATGTAGGCTCTCAATGTACTGTTTACCTGAAGCATACTTTTGCATTCAACTTGCCTTGCAATAAACAATAACATGCAATTAGCTTGATACTAACCTTTTGTAATTCATGCTGTGGGACATTCGTGTTCCTTTGCATTTCGGACCGCTGCAATCTTACCATTTAGAAAATATGCTTCCTTGTTGTTCCTGCCAAGATGGACAATTTCACATTTTCCCACATCATACACTCTTCCAAATCTTTGCCCACTCTCAAAACCGATCTCTGTGTCCCTTCGTGAAAAGGACATAAGGAGGCTGCAATTTAATTTTTCACCTATCTTTGTATCATTTCTGTGACTGTATCTTCAATCCATTTATCCAAGTCATATCTGTAAATTGTAAATAGTTAGGTCACACCATTAATCCTTATGCCATGCTGTTCATTACATCTAACCAACCTGAAAAAGATGTACTTTTTCCTGTTCGTTAGCCAGCCTTTTATCTCTGCCAACATGGTGTCCCTTTGCACCATGAGCTTTTGTTTTCCACAATAACTTTTGTGGCACCTTTATCAAATGCTTTCTAGAAATTGAGTATGTAAGGTAAAGCCATAGTCGTCTTAGTTCCAGAGGATCATAGGACTTCTCTCTCATTAGTGACTGATGGTGGTTCAACCTGAGTATCACCACATCTCACATAAAGGGTGAGGTTGACAATGTACCTCCATGGCAACGGATCACATATATCCATTATGTACACTACACATGACTTCTTCAGAGACAGTAAATTGGTTAAACTATTCTCATTTCACAAAATCATGTTGGTTCCATCTGATTATGTTGAATTATTCTCATGTCTTTAATACGAGATTCTAACATTATCCCTATGACTGATCCTCATTGAACTGGCCTATAATTTGCTGATTTAGTTTCCCTTTTTGAATAAAGGAATTACTATTGCTATTTTCCAATCTAATAAAACGGGCAATGTGGAAATTTAGAACCAATGCATCAACAATCTCAGCCACTCTTCAAGACCTCAGAATGAACTCAACTACACCGCTGAAGCCAAACGTCAACTCGAGGACACCTCTTCCCCTCGACCATGACCCCACCCCCCATCACCAAACCATCATCTCCCAGACCATACAGAACCTCATCACCTCAGGAAATCTCCCACCCACAGCTTCCAACCTCATAGTCCGGGAACCCCGCACTGCCCGGTTCTACCTCCTTCCCAAGATCCACAAGCCTGACCACCCTGGCCGACCCATTGTCTCAGCATGCTCCTGCCCCACTGAACTCATCTCTGCCTACCTCGACACTGTCCTATCCCCCCTAATCCAGGAACTCCCCACATACGTTCGAGACACCACCCACGCCCTCCACCTCCTCCAAGACTTCCGTTTCCCCGGCCCCCAACGGCTCTTCTTCACCATGGATATCCAATCCCTCCACACCTCCATCCGCCATGACCAGGGCCTCCAAGCCCTCCATTTTTTCCTCTCCAGACGTCCCCAACAGTACCCTTCCACCGACACTCTCATTCGTTTGGCCGAACTGGTCCTCACCCTTAACAATTTCTCCTTTGAATCCTCCCACTTCCTCCAGACCAAAGGGGTAGCCATGGGCACACCTCTATCCAAGGCCCTAAAGGAGCTTTCCACATCCATCAAAGTTTACTTGCACATCCACTAATATCATTTATTATATCCGTTGCTCCCGATGCGGTCTCCTCTACATTGGGGAGACTGTGCACCTCCTAGCAGAGCGCTTTAGGGAACAACTCCGGGACACCCGCACTAATCAACCACACCGCCCCGTGGCCCAACATTTCAACTCCCCCCCCCCCCACCCCCACTCTGCTGAGGACATGGAGGTCCTGGGCCTCCTTCACCGCGCTCCCTCACCACCAGACGCCTGGAGGAAGAACGCCTCATCTTCCGCCTCGGAACACTTCAACCCCAGGGCATCAATGTGGACTTCAACAGTTTCCTCATTTCCCCTTCCCCCACCTCACCCTAGTTCTAAACTTCCAGTTCAGCACTGTCCCCATGACTTGTCCTACCTGCCTATCTCCTTTTCCACCTATCCGCTCCACCCTCTCCTCCCTGACCTATCACCTTCATCCCCTCCCCCACTCACCCATTGTACTTTATGCTACTTTCTCCCCACCCCCACCCTCCTCTAGCTTATCTCTCCACGCTCCAGGCTCACTGCCTTTATTCCTGATGAAGGGCTTTTGCCCGAAACGTCGATTTCGAAGCTCCTTGGATGCTGCCTGAACTGCTGTGCTTTTCCAGCACCACTATTCCAGAATCTGGTTTCCAGCATCTGCAGTCATTGTTTTTACCGTTTTGACCTGGGGACTTGTCAGCCCATAGCTACAATAATTTGCTCAATTCCACTTCACTGGTGATTTAATTATCTTTAGCTCCTCACTTGCTCCCATTTCTTGAAGTGAATTGTTTCTGGGATGCTACTTGTACTATGTATCAATATTTACTGAAGAGGATGCCTGTTGTATTCATCTGGCGTCTCACTGTTTCCCTAGATTTACTTTCTGTAGGACAACTTCACTTTATCTCTCTCTTCCTTTTTTAAATAGCTATAGACTCTCTTACTGTCTGCTTTCAAGGGCAGAATTCCTTCACTTTCAGTCAGGGTTTTCATGAAGTGAGATTTGTGACACTTCATCCACTGTAATACAGGGTGACTTTTCTTGACCAAACCACTGTTCTTCACCTCATTAATTATAAAACTGAGCTCTTCATAACAAACCTTGTGGAATTGTGCCATCATAGACAATAAGTGCTTGCCACTTCTAGGACTTTCTGGTTTTCATGCTGTTGATGCCAAATTTAAATCCCAGCTGCACAGAGTTTCCAATGCTGTTAACCTGAAAGTGGCTCTCTCGCTGTTGAACTGTACCATTCTTCCAAACTATTTCTCCCCTTTCTCTCCTCCGTGCTTATACTTGACACCTGCTATCATCACTAACTGCCCTTCAATTCATTTTCATTATAGTCAACCCCTCCTATGTTAGTTTGCTGGAAAAGCTGGCCTATAACTGGGTTGAAAGGGACAGTACCAACAAGGTACCAACATAAGACACTCAATCCTTACATGTAGAAAATTCCAGAAGTGGCTGCAGAAGAAAGTGATTGCTCGTGGGGACAGGTAAACATCAATGGATAACCAACCCAGCAAGCTCCACTGTATAAGTTCAAAGGAGGGGAGCCTGCATTTGGGCAGGGTCCTTTCTCAGCAGGCCTGGTACCTCTCAGCCCAAAAATCCCAAGGTTGACTGCCGAGCCTTCCAGGCCAACTACAGAGTGGGCTCTCTCTACCCAATTGCAAAAATCAGAACTGCACCTGAACAAAATAGGAGAGAGGAAAAGAAAGATAACTTTGAGGGCACATGGTTGTACATAACCATTCACTTTCATAAATGTATCTTCACTTGCACTGTCAAAATATATGCAGTAGCATAATTTTCACTGCCCAATGTGGTTAAGACAGACTCAACTGAGAAATAAGCAGCTTCTTGGACTGCCAAGAACCCTCGTCTCTCCCAAGGTTCCAACTTCTTGACTGAATTTACCCTCCAATGTTGGGGATGCTGAAATGTTTAGAATTACATCCATCGTGACCACCATATGAGATCCCTGAGCAAATAATCTGTGGGGAATGTCAGAAAGCTAACAAGTCTATTCAATGGGGCAGTTTAGCCCTTGTATCCACTACAAGGAAGGCTCTTGCTGTGCCCTCACTGTGACATGGGAGGTTCTCAGGATGCAGTTGTCATGAGGAGTTGTGAGACTTGTGACATTATCCAGTTGTCCATTGCATCACCAAAGTTGTCATGCTACATTGGGAGTAGAAGTCTGCCAGTAGGCCACCATTATATTCCCCACTTCCCCAAACAAAAGGCTCCCTTTCACATTACACATCATGTCCTTGCATGTTTATATTTCACTGAGAGTCTGGCAGCTGTGAAGCATTGCATTCCGCTGCTAGCTATTGAACGTGTTTGAGGACTGGAAGCATCTGATTCTGCTTTGAATTGTCTGATTATAGTTGCTTTGCTGATGAAACAAGGAGGGAATGAGTCTGTACAAATTTATGCTCCTGCTTACCTTTGGCCAAGATTTGGGTAAAGAATATCCTGCCAGTGGAGTGCAGATTGAAGCCAGATGAGTGACTTAGGTGAATCAGTTGCTGCATGATTACTCAAAAGCTCCCAATCTGGTTTCCCATTCCATGCTGTGAAGAAATGAGCACTTTTCATGCAATGTGCACTATTTTGTGCAGTTATTGCACAGATGACCTTACAGTCCACTGTGGCAAAGTTCCCACTGTGTTCTTGCATGAGAGTTTCACACTTTGCTTGAGAAACAAGGCTTTCAAGAACTGCCCCTTATCATTATTTCCCAAGTTTCCACAACTGTCCATGGCCTACTCTCCTGACTGACAGGACAGCCCCAACTGAACCCACCCCCTCAGACTGAGCTACTTATAAGCTCTGAACTGGTTGCATTTGACCTATAGGGCTAATCATGACCCAGCACACAGACTGCAAGCAAATGGATCTCTGGATTCTGGTACAATTAAGTGCCTGACCAGCTGTGGACAAGCCTCTTGGCTGAATGTAGTTACACTTGACTTCACCAAGGACTATTCACCTTTGAGGTGGTTATTTGACACAAAAGCATTCTTTATTACATAAACAGCAAGCAGATGCTGGAAGTATGATGTTGACACAGACTGCTGACAGATGCTGGAGATTAGAGTCAAGATCAAAGTGGTGCTAGAAAAGCACAGCAGGTCAGGCAGCATCTGAGGAGCAGGAAAATCGATGTTTCAGGCAAAAGCCCTTCATCATAGACTACTGACATACTGCGAGATGACTTGACCTTGACTTTTCCATGCTCACCACTATGACAAGCTGCCTTCCATTACTTCTGCAATAAAAAACAATGCAAGCCACAAGTTGCGCCTAGAGCCAAGCACTGAAGATCCTGTGTGCGCTAAAATGCAGCGTGACCCGCGCACAAGCTGGAAGCCTGTAACCTCATGCTGAAGTCAGTGAGTATGTGCTAAGGAAACAATGGAAAGTAGACAGGCTGGCAGCCTCCGAAAAGCACAAAGTGAGTCAGAATTAAGTCAGTAGGTTAAGAGATGTGAGAGGCAAAAAAAAAGGTGTTATGGGTGGAGGGTGACTTACTTCTGATGACCTGTCAACTTAAGACCTGCTTGTTCAGGTGAAAGAAAAAATTAAGGATTTTCAATATTCATTTCTTAACCACTGCACTTTATGTTAAAGTAAGTTATCTAATATAATCTATGGGTTTTTTTTGCTTATTGTGGACCCAAACTAATTGCTGATTTGCCTAATTTATTTAATAAATAAAATTAGTTGTAAAAAGCTTTGGAATATTCTAGGTAAATGAGATAATAAGTTCTGTGGCTCGAGCAGACCCAACAAATAATTACACAATCCTTGCTTATTTGAATCCGACATTGTGACATTATGGAAGTGAGGATAAATGGAGATGAACTGTATGAACACTTTGACAAAGGGTCAGTTAGACTCTAAGCGTCAGCTCTTTTCTCTCCTTACAGATGATGCCAGACCTGCTGAGATTTTCCAGCATTTTCTCTTTTGGTGTATGAACACTCTAACTCACACAAAAAAAATTGGTTTTGTATAATCTGTTCAGGTTTTCTACTTCGAGTCAAAGCAATTGTACATTTGTATGTGTCTGATTTGATTGTTAGCACTCGATATTTTATTATGAGGCTGCATATTCGTGTGATTTGGTAGAGTGAAGTAGCTCTGAAACCTGGCTTTAAACCAATAGATTATAAAAGCGATGTGGGAAATTTTAGAACCATTCAGATTAAAGGTCTAGCATTTTTGAGATTGGAGTCCTATTTAGCAATGCTGCCGTCATTAAATGTGCTTCCTGAGTAATTCATCCTTTTTATTTCAAACAAACACGCAGCATTCATTCCCGTGAGATTTTCCACTCCCTCTCCATCTCGTTTTCTCGCTGCTGGGAATTTCTGCTTTGGATGGACCCAGCTAATTACGCTGGCATCAAGGGTAAACTTTCCTCCAGTATTCTCATTGGAGAGGTATGGAACTCTTCTTTTGCTCTAAAGTTGTTGAATAGTATTTGTAGATCATGACCAAACTTGTAAAAACTTTCAGGTGAAATAAAAGTAAAACACTAGCTACATTGGTGAAATATCCATGATAAATAAGTACAGCTCTATGTGGTTTTAGTGATTCTGCTTTTCAAAGATCTTCACTTGTCAAGAATTATTTAGAATTTTGCCTTTTATGAAGTATCTAATAAGGCATACATAATCAAAGGCACTTTAGGTTGAGTGCTACCTTTTTTTTTCTCATTGTTTCATTATTTGTTAGAGCATTTGATCATATGTTTCATTATTGGCTGTGCCAGGTTTTTTATTTACCAGATTAGTGATACAAAATCTACAATCTCACTGCTTGCAGGGTTTGGAATTTGAAAATTTAATGTGCGTACCATTGTTGCAGGGATGTACATCTTGATCTTGAATCCCAATTAAATGATCGATCTTTTGAGAATTGATTCATATTCACTTAAGTGATGCTGAACTATGAAATCTCATGTTGAAATATCCACAGTTCATTCACTGAATCTATA
This sequence comes from Chiloscyllium plagiosum, assembly GCF_037043375.1. NCBI lineage: Eukaryota > Metazoa > Chordata > Chondrichthyes > Orectolobiformes > Hemiscylliidae > Chiloscyllium > Chiloscyllium plagiosum. The sequence goes on along the minus strand of NW_028270162.1, from coordinate 20,841,580 downwards.
AAATGCCAAACATTTAAGTATATGCTATTATACTTCACTCTTGTCAATTGGTCCCACATTCACCACCCTGAAAATGGAAAGAAATACATTCTGCTGGTTATTTGAATAAAGTGCAGCTATGATTGAAAACCATTTAGCGGTTTACTTACCTACGTCATGAAATGAATAGATGCAAAGTTATGTATCTCAACATTACTGTTCGAACTGTATATTTGTAAGGCTCTGATGATCATCAGAGTGAACATCATCAATGGCATTGTAACTTTATACAAGAAACAGCACTGCAGAAGCTGGGTTAAATTAGTTTCATTTGCTAACAGACTTGCCTCAGTTCGAAAAACTGATCTTGAAGATTATGTTAACTCTCCATGTTACATAAGTAAACAACTGGTATTAACTTTATATATTAATTCATTATTTTTAACTTTAATTTCATTTTGTAGTTGTATAACAAGTTGAAATTAACGATTTTATTCATCTTGGGGTGCATATGGCATCAAAACACCACTGGGTCACTCAAGTAATTGTTCCTGCAGAAATGTTAGTGGGTGCTTGTTCACATATTGTAAAAACAAATTCTTCAAAATATAAAACGGCGCAGACTAGAGGCTAGGCGCCAGTGTGGTCTGGTTTGGAAGATCGCTGTTCTGAACTTTTATTTCTCCAACACTGGACATTTTATTTCTCTCTTTTCTTAGATCTTGTAACTATAGAATCTGTACCTAGGACCCTTGTACCTAAGTTGGTGCTGTAAGTGGCAACATATCCGTTTTCACTGTACTCGTTGAATATATATGACAATAAAGCTAATTCATTCATTCACCTGAGTGGAAGATTCGTTAGCTAAAGGGAGAATCAGATTGTCTGTTTGTTCACTGAGGTGGTGGGTTTGTTTTCGGATGTTTCATTACCATGCTAGGTAACATCATCAGTGAGCCTCTGATGAAGGGCTGGTGTTCTGTCCCACTTGCTATTTATGTGAATGATGGGTGATATCATTTTCGGTTCTGTTTCTGTGAGGTTGGTAAATGGTGTACAAATCTATATGTTTGTTAATGGAGTTCCAGTTTGAATACTAGGCCTCTAGGAATTCCCACACGTGTTTTTGTTCGACCTGTTCCAGGATGGATGTATTGTCCCAGTTGAACTGGTGTCCCTCTTCATCTGTGTGTATGGATACCAGTGACAGTTACAGGAAAGCCACACACACAGACCTGATACTCAATTACAGAAGCATTCATCCCAGCACCCACAAACGGACCTGCATCAGGATACTATTCAAACAAGCCACAACACACTGCAGCACCCGGACTACAAGCAGCTGAGAAGAAACAACTATACAATGTATTCACGAACAATGGTTACCTGATGAGTGTAGTCCACCGATTCCTGCACAAAGGACCTAAACAGAAAGACGCAACATGCCCAGAGACTCTAGTCACCCCACCATATATCAAAGACATTTCAGAGGTGACCAGCAGACTACTCTGGCCCCTAGGCATCATGGTAGCTCACTAGCCTACTACCACACTAAAACAACTACTGATGAATTTAAAAGATCCTCTACCAGCAAAACGAATGTAATATACAAATTACCCTTCATGGACTGCAACAAACATTACATTGGACAAATCGGTAGGAAACTAATCACCAGTATACATGAGCACTTACTCGCCACCAAAAGACATGACCAATTATCCTTGGAACACCATGAAAAGTTTCAAGAAATTGTGAGGATAATTCTGTTATCCACAGCCAGGGGTGAGGTGCTGACCGACTGGAGGATTGCAATGTTGTACCTTTATTTAAGAAGAAATTGAGGGCTGCAGATGCTGAAGATCAGAGCTGAAAATGTGTTGCTGGAGAAGCACAGCAGGTCAGGCAGCATCCAAGGAACAGGAGAATCGACGTTTCGGGCATAAGCCCTTCTTCAGGAGCCCTTCTTTATTTAAGAAGGCTAGTAACAAAAACTAGTGAGCCTGACATCAGCGGCAGGTAGGTTGTTGGAGGGGATTCTGAGATGCATTTGGAGAGGCAAGGACTGATTAGGAATACTCAACATGGCTTTGTGCATAAAACATTGTCTCTCAGTTGAGACTCAAACTCATAATTGAGTTTTTTGAGAAGTAATTGGACGTAAAATTGGCTTGATGGCAGAAGACAGAGTGATGATGAAGTAGGCAAAAGTGAGGATTGCAGATGCTGGAGGTTAGAGTCGAAAGTGTGCTGCTGGAAAAGCACAGCAGGCCAGGCAGCATCTGAGGAGCAGGAGAATCGACGTTTCAGGCAAAAGCCGTTCATCATGGGACGATGAAGAGTTGTTGGTCAGAAAAACGTCCCATGACCAGTGTTGTTTCGCAGGGATTGGTGCTGAGTCTATTATTGATTATTATTCATATAAACAAGTTGGATGAGAATGTAGGATTTGGAGGAGCCAATTTAGGAAGTATGGTTAGTAAGTCAGTGGCTGAGGAGTGGCAGGTGGAGTTTAATTTAGATGAATGTGAAGTGTTGCATTTTGTTAAGACAAACCAGGGCAGGACTTGTACGCTATTGGTAGGACTCTGGAGAGTGTTGTCGAACAGAGAGATGTAGGCTACAAGGGCATAGTTTCTTGAAAATGGTGTCACAGTAGACAGAGTGGTGAAGAAGGCATTTGGCATGCTTGCCTGCATTGAGTCTAGGAGTTGGGGCGTCATGTTGTACCTCTACTGGACGTTGTTGAGACCACATTTGGAGTATTGTGAACAGTTCTGCTCACCCTGCTATAGGAACGCTACTATCCAATTGGAAAGGGCACAGAAAAGACTTGTAAGAATGTTAGTGGGACTGGAGGGTTTCAGTTATAAGGAGAGGCTGGATAGACTGGGACATTTTTCCTTGGAGCATGGGAGGTTGAAGAGGTTTATAAAGTCATGAGGGGCATAGATAAGCCAGATAGCAAAGATCTTTTCCCTAGGGTAGGGGAGTTCAAAACTGAAGGCCATAATTTTAACATGACAGGGGTAAGATTTAAAAGTGGCCTAAAAGGCAACTTTTTCTCACACAGCATGGTTCGTATATGGAATGAATTGCCAGAGAAAGTGGTAAAATTACAATATTGAAAAGTCATTTGGAAAGGCATATGAATAGGAAAAAGTTAAAAGTATATGGGCCAAATGCGGGCAAGTGAAACTAGTTTAGTTTGGGGAACCTGCTTGACATGGATGAAATGGACCAAAGGATCTGTTTCTATGCTGTATGACTGATTCTACCAGGTGTATAGAGATAGCAAATGCATCTGCCTTGTTCAAGGAAGTTAGTAAGTACTTTCCTAGTGACCACATTCCACTCAGTTTAACATAATCAGTGAATAAAGTTTTAGGAACAATTATCAGGAGAATAAACATTGACACGTAATTGAAAAATTGAGTTAATTAAGGAGATCCAATACAGACTTGTAAAAGGCAGATCATATTTGATTAATTGAATTTTTAAAATTAAGTAACAACACGGGAAGATTTTAAGAAAATGTTTGACAAAATTCCACATAAAAGACTTGTCAACACAATTGTAACTCCTAGAACAGGGGAGTTAGTGTTAATTTGCATAAAAAGATTGTTTTCAAAGTCAGAAAATCCAAAGACAACAGTACCATGCGATTGCAAAAAGACAGCAGAAACCGCAGTCAAACCGATGAAATTTAACACCTTCCATGAATATCCAGGCATGTTTCAACAAGAGCATGTAAAATATAAGAATTGGTAAACCTACCCCTTTTCTGACCACACCCAGAGCTGCCACCCATTAAATGGTATAATAATATGTAATTTAAAATGACTTAATCCCCCATAATATGAGATTGGCAATTTGCCAACATTAGCTCTACGCTGTGTAGCTGTACATTCACTATGAAATTCTGCATATGGCAGTCGACTTATCAATGTTGTCCCCAGTTTTGATTTCCAGGTTTGCAAGTTACTGCAGTGAGCATAACTCCCAAGTCCATTCTTGCCTAATATCCCTGATTTACCTCATTCTCTTTATCCATTGGCCTGCTCACATCGCAGCAGGACTCACTACTGAATTCTGGCACCACTGGGGCTACTGAAGCTACTGGCTCATCAGAGTGGCTGGCACCACTTGTGTATGGATTTTCTGCTGAGTGGCAGAAACTCCCACTCTTGCCCTGTTCCTGCCATTCATTCATATTAAGGGCTATCCTTTTGTTTTCTGTGAGTCAACTGATGTTCAACATTTCTTTGTTCCAGGAATGCAAGTCATGCACACTGAAAACTTTGACCCAATTTGTGCATGTATACTGGGTCGCAGGAACATAGGGGTTCATGTGCATAGATTTTTGAAGATCGTAAAACACATTGAGAGAATAGTTACCAAACTAAGTGAACTTTTGTCCTCAATAAGTATTGAGTACAAAAGTACAGAAGCTATGCTATGTTTAGGTCACAACTAGAATATCCATGTAGTTCTGGAATACTTCAGGAATGATAATGAGAGTGCAAAGGAACTTAGGAGCAGGAGTAGACGATTAAGCCTGTCGATCCGGCTCCACCATTAAATATAGTCATGATCAATTTTACACTTCAGTGCCTTTTATTTACATAAACTAAACTTTATCAAAAATTTATCAATCTCTACTTTAAATATACTTAAAGACTGAGCTTTCAGAGAGCTTTGGGATACAGAATTCCAACGATCCACTATCCTCTGAGTAAAACAGATTTCTCCTCACCTTATCATAATTATCATTCCGCTTATTTTCAGATTGTGCTCCTGGATCTGGGCTCCTCAACCAGAGGAAAAATTCCTGCCTGCATCTACTCAGTCTGTTGTAGGTTTCAATAAGATTACTTCCCATTCTTCGAAATTCTAGAGAATATAAGCTAATTTGCCCCAGCCCTCCTTCATAGGACAGTCACACCATTTTGTGAACAAGTTTGGTGAACCTTTGTAACACTTTTTCAATGGCAATAATATCTCTAATTTGAGACAGAGATCAAAACTACTGAGTTTTCCAGATGAAGTCTAATCAGATTCCTATACAATTGATGCAAGAATTCACTACTCCTGTCCTCCAGTCCTCCTGCAGTAAAGGCTAACATTCCACTGGTTTTCCTATTAGCTTACTGCAGTTGTATGTTAGCCTTCAGTGACCTATTAACAAGGATACCCAAGTTCCCTTTTGCAACTCCACTTTCCAGTGTCTCGCAGTTCAAGAAATACTCTACATAGCTGTTCCTACGAAACTGGCCTCACATTTTCCAACATCATGTTCCATCTGCCATGTTCTGGCCTTATCACCTGAGCGTGTTCACATTCTTCTGAATTTTTTTTTAATCTACTCAGCATGCATCGGTGCTTAGCTTTGCATCATCTGCAAGTTTGGAAATAATCCGTTTGGTCCCACTTCCAAATCATGGCTATACATCGTGAACACAGCCCCAAGTGCTGATCCTTCTAGAACATCACTAATCACTGTTGCTAATGTAAGAATGACCCATTTATTCTGATAATTTTCTGCCTGTTAGCCAATCCTTAAACCATGCCAATGCATTACCACCTACATCATGTCCTTTCATTTTTCTAACCAGTGTCCTTATCAAAAGCCTTCTGAATTTCCAAATATACAGCGCTATATCTATTAACTTACCTTGATCTCTTTTGTTTGGAACATCCTCAAAAAAAACTTTGGTTTGGCAAACACAATTTTAATTGCATATCCATGCTGACCAAATGTCTGTATATCATGTCCTTTATGATCGATTCTAGTTCCCCTGCTATTGATATAAGGCCTACGTGTCTCTAGTCCCCTAGAATTTTTCTTGCTCCTTTCTTCAGTAGTGGGGTGCCATTTGCAAGCTTCCAATCCGCAGGAATCATTCAGCAGTCTATGGAATTTTGGAAGAATGATTCTGGGATAGGGGAAATTATCTACAAGGTTAGTTTGAGAAAAACGTTTGCGAGCAGAAAAGTTAGATGTAGATAAAGTATGACAAACTTGGATAAGATGGACAGGGAAAAGTTGACAATAAAAGGAATAGGGAACTCAAATTTGAGGTTTTGATCAAGCAGTGCAGAAGAACGTTTTCAGAAAAAAAAATCATAGTGAGTTGTAATAACCTGGAATTTGCTGCCTACTGGGATAATGGAAGCAGGTACAATCCATGATTTCTAAAAAAAATGGATAACATGTGAGGCAAATAAACAAGCAGGATTAATGGGGCAGAGCAAAGGAATGTGACTGACTTGTCAATGGGCCAACTGGCTACCTTCTTTTGATTTTATTCACTCATGGGATGTGGGGGTTGTTGGCTGGCCAGCATTTATTGCCCATCCCTAGTTACCTTTGAGAAAGTAGTGGTGAGCTACCTTTTTGAACTACTGCAGTCCCTGTGCTGTAGGTAGACCCACAATGCCATTAAGGAAGGAATTCCAGGATTTCAGCCCAGCAACAGTAAAGGATAAGAAATATGTTTCCAAGTCAAGATGGTTTATGGTTTGGAGGGGAACTTGCAAATGATAGTATTCCCATGTATCTAGTGCCCTTGTCTTTCTCGATGGAAGTGGTTGTGGGTTTGGCAGGTGCAGTCTGAGGATCCTTGATGAATTTCCCTACTAACTTGTCAATAGTACACACTGCTGCTACTGAGCTTTGGTGTTGAAGGGAATTGATGGATGTGATGTCTTTACCTTGGGATTTTTTTACAAATTGTCCTGATGTTGCATGTGAAAGGGTATTCTGAAAGGAAAATTAGATCCTTTAAGGATCTTCATACTCAGGTGTTGGATGAAAATTGTGATGAAATCTACAAAGTTCTGACAGTAATAAGGAAATTTCTGAATACATAGAAGTTTCCATTGTGGGAGAAAGCAATGGTGGACTGAGAGTAGCATAGGTGTTACAGTTCACTCCTAAGATCGCAGGCTTACTTCTAATTTTATTGTAAGTGATAACCTTTTGGAAATTTAAGATTTTTATTTTGATTCTTCTTGGATCTTTAATATTCAAAAAAAGCAAAATAAGAAGTGTGTTTTTTTTTTCCCCAAGAACTGCATTATACCTATGGAGCTTTTGGAGAGGCCTACACATTGACAGAGAAGCCTTCACATGGTCATCTCTGGAGGAGATTTGTTTTACTTTATCAGTGGTTTTAATGCTGTCTGCTGGACTACTTGTGTCCTTCAATTCGATTGTTCAACTAAGTGGCTGATTTTATTTAAGATTTGTTTATTTTAATAAATAAGGTGCTATTGAAAGCTTCATTTTAGGCTTAATGTCATCAAGGGCATACAAGAGACACAGTGAATGGCTAGTGGATTTAGAGAAATAATTACACACTAGAATCAATCAGATAAATGGGAGATTGTCAGGAAGGTAGTTCAGACGTCTTCTATATTTATTCTTCTTTTTAAGACTCAAAGAAAGTTGTTTTTGTTAAAGTTGACAGACATTACAATATAATTGCCTATTCGTAATCAGCTTTCAAATCAACATAACTGGTGATGAGGAATAAGGTTACCAATATGAAAATAACTTAATAGATATCAATCATTACGGGTTTGGATGAGAGGATTGCTATCCTTTTGACTTTGGAAAAGTGAGATCCCTAAGTTTAAAAGCCCAAGTTGTAGTACAGTTAGACTTCACAAGAGCCCTTAAGTTTTTATTAACCATTGCTGCACAAAAATAGGGCATTGGGTATGCTTAACATTGCATTGAAAGAAGTGGTTGCAAGAGAGGAAGTTGTTTTAACTGCAAAAACTTAATGAAGTAGGCCAGGAATAAATGCTTTGAGCCCACTGAATTCAGTGACCTGAATTCAAATTCTTCCTAAAAGATATTTGTGATGAGTAATGATAAATAAGAAAAAAAGAGCAGTTAATTCTGATGATAAAGTAACTAAAACGTGACTGAAGGACTCGGTCAGAATTTGTGTTGGAAAAACTGTGATAAATGTGATTCAAGACTGGGATGTGCAAGTTGTTAAACATCAGTACAAAACGTTGTCATTAATTGTTTTATTCAAGTTGTCAAAGCGTGACGCGGAAAAGAGCACAGCAGGTCAGGCAGCATCCAAGGAGGAAGAGAGTCGATGTTTTGGTAGGACCTTTCTTTGGCCCTGCCTGAAACGTCGACTCTCCTGCTCCTCCGATGCTGCCTGATCTGCTGTGCTTTTTCTAGCACCGCGCTTTATAGTCTCTGACTCTTCAGCATCTGCAGCCCTCACTTTCTCCTTGGTTTATACAAGACCAAAGGAACAATTTTTAAACATTTCTGATAATAATGAACTCAATTTTGGCCATGTATATTGGCAAAGAATACCGAGCTGTATTACCAATCCAGGAGATTATAAATGAGGGTGTGATACTCCAACTACATAATCTTCTACATTGATTTTGTTCCTTTAACAATGATAATACTCAATTTATATTTAGTTTATGCTCACTGAAAGAGGCACCAAGGTGAATTATACTATTAGGTGTTAACAATTCATTTTCTTATTGCCAATATCCTTCATAAATATCAATTCAATTTTCCTTTGTTATTATAAGTCTTTATCCTAAATTTAGGAGGCAATTTTATGCTAAAGAAATTAGCTTATTAACACTGTATTTTACATTTAACCGACTGTTCCTGTAAATCTGCCTGTGCACAACATTGTTTGCCTGAATACACAACACTCATTAATTGATATATTAACTCAACACAATCTCTGAGAATAATGTAGGAAAGAGATGGTTTGATTTTTTAAAAAAGTTTTAGCTCATTGTCATTAAATAAAATGAAGAAGAGGAACATTTTTTTCTAAGGCTGTTCAAGATACTTAGTAAAATACAATAGGCATGTCTGGAGTGTTATTTCAGTACAAAATGGCTGTAAGCCGAGCAGAAGTAACTGCAAATTAAAAATTAGTTTGGAATGATGTCGCGTTATATTTCAATGCACATATATATACCTGGAATGGGTTCTGTGCATAGTTATGGGGCTTAAAAAACTGGCATAATTTAAAAGTTTCAATACCTGCATAAATTGGAAGGAAACAATGGTCTCTTTCATCCATACTTTTTGAAATGCCAAAGGAAGTTGATGAGATGTTAGAAGTAGGCAAAGAAAACAACAAATCAGATTAGAATAGTAATCTTTTGCTAATTAGTTTTGAATCTCCTTGTTCACTATCCTAATTTGTTTTTGACAATGTGAGATCATGTGTTATGTTAAGGTGGAGAGCAATAAAGGAACAAAGGAAAATGTTGAAGATGACAGCAATGATGATGAAGAGATTCATTCTGAAGATGAGGAAACTGGCACTGATGTTGAAGACCTTTTAGACAATAACTGGAATATCATGCATTATCTGCCACAAGCATCATCTTGTCAGAGCTACTTCCTCATGATTGTCTCAGGTACTGCATTTCAAGTCAGTTGTGCATATATGTGTATGTGTGCACATGTGTTTGTAAATTACATATAAATCTTTTTTTAATGCATTGCAATTAATCTCATGAGTAAAACTTGGCTTTAATCGCCTTTTAATGAGGGACTTTCTTCAATTATATTTTATTGTCGTTGCTAACATTGTAATTTTTCAGCAGAGTCGAAAAACTGGCAGATGTCTTCAAAATACAACTTTCTAAAAATAATAACAATGGGCACAATAATTTTTTCAGTTATGAATCCAATGCAACTTCATGTAGGGTGTCCAGCACCTGAGGCCACCAAAGCTAAATACGTTTGTGGCATGTGATGTTGAAGTCATTACCAACTCTTCAGCGATTCTGCACAGTGGAGAGGGAAGAAAGTACTAAAACAAATCTGATATTTATGTTTTCGTAGTGTTAGGACTGCTGCAGACTAGGAGAGGGATAAGCACAGGCTTTACTAAGATACTGGTACTTTACGAAATTAAGTGGACTCCATGCCAACGTGCTGGCTACAAAACTGTCTAGTACTGTCTAGTGGCTAGACTGACCTAAAAACTGGACAAGCCAGTACAAAACTGGACTGCAAAACTCTCTGTCCAGTTTGTTGTCATCTGGCTGTGGAATGTGCTAGATAATATTTCCTAAAAAATCTAATTGACATGAATCCTTTTTTGTTTTTTACAACGTAAGTAAAAGTGCAAATATTTCTGTTTGCAATAGCATCCAGCTAGTTTGTGCAACTGTTGAGTTAATGTCTCAGTTAATGAGTTTTGTGTATTCAGGCAAACAATGTTGTTCATAGGCAGATTTACAGGAACAGCAGGTTAAATGTAAAATACAGTGTTAATAAGCTAATTTCCTTGGCAAATAAATTGCCTCCTAAATTTAGAGTAAAGACTTATAATAACAAAGGAAAATTGAATTAATATTTGTGAAGGATATTGACAAAAAGAAAATAAATTGTTTAATACCAAGCCAAATAGTATAATTCCCCTTGGTGTCTTTTTCAGTGAGCATAAACCAAAGATAAATTAAGTATTATCATTGTTAAAGGAACAAAATATATGGAGACAAGCCTGCACTGCGTTATTGACAGTTACTGTCACCTTGCTGTGTTCCATTCACTTTTGTCATTAACTGTATGGGCTGTAGTCAAGAAAGCAGACCAACACTACTACTTCCTCAGAAGACTAAGGAAATTCAGCATATCTGCAATGATTCTTACCATTTTTATAGATGCACCATACAAAGTGTCCTATCCAGATGCATCACAGCTTGACATGGCAGCTGCTTTACCTAAGACTGCAAGAAATTTAGAGTTGTGAACACAGCCCAGTTCAACATAAGAACCAGTATTCCTTCCATTGACTCCATCTATACTTCCTGCTGCCTCGGAAAGCACCTAACATAATCAAAGACTCTTCCCATCCCAGTTATACTCTCTTCCATTGGTAGAAGATTCTAAAGGTTGAAAACATGTGCCAACAGATGCAAGGACTGCTTCCTCCCTGCTGTTATTAACACTAAGTGGACCCCTTTTATATTAAAGTTGACCTTTCTCTGCACCTTCTCTGTAGCTGTGACACCACATTCTATTCTGTTACCTTGACGTACTTATGTCAAGTATGGTTTGTCTAGAAATCACGCAAAACAATACTTTTCACTATATGATTTAGATTACATTACAGTGTGGAAACAGGCCCTTCGGCCCAACAAGTCCACACCGACCCACCGAAGCGCAACCCACCCATACCCCTACATTTACCCCTTACCTAACACTACGGGCAATTTAGCATGGCCAATTCACCTGACCTGCACCTCTTTGGACTGTGGGAAGAAACCGGAGCACCCGGAGGAAACCCACGCATACACGGGGAGAATGTGCAAACTCCACACAGTCAGTCGCCTGAGGCGGGAATTGAACCCAGGTATCTGGCGCTGTGAGGCAGCAGTGCTAACCACTGTGCCACCGTGCTGCCCACCAAAGTACTTAGTACATGCATCTATAGTAAATCAAATTATGCAATATTGTGGGAATTCACCTTTCGTCAGCCAACTTTCTAAAATGCATTGTTTGGAGCACAAAACACTGGAAGCATCTCGGCTTCTGATAAACTTTGCTCATCCCCCAATAGTCAGAGGGAAATTGAGAAACAAACTTGTAAGGAGATCTCAGCAATCTGTAAGAATAATAGGGTAGTTATGGTAGGAGATTTTAACTTTCCAAAATCAACTGGGACTGCCATAGTGTTAAAGGTTTAGATGGAGAGGAATTTCTTAAGTATGTATAAGACAGTTTTCTGATTCAGTATTTGCAAAACTTGACCTACTCTTGGGAAATAAGGCAGGGCAGTTGACTGAGGTGTCAGTGGGGGAGCACTTTGGGGCCAGCGACCATAATTCTATTCGTTTTAAAATAGTGATGGAAAAGGATAGACCAGATCTAAAAGTTGAAGTTCTAGATTGGAGAAAGGCCAATTTTGATGGTATTAGGCAAGAACTTTTGAAAGCTGATTGGAGGCAGATGTTCGTAGGTAAAGGGATGACTGGAAAATGGGAAGCCTTCAGAAATGAGATAACATGAATCCAGAGAAAGTATATACCTGTCAGAGTGAAAGGGAAGGCTGGTAGGTACAGGGAATGCTGGATGACTAAAGAAATTGAGGGTTTGGTTAAGAAAAAGAAGGAAGCATGTGTCAGGTAAAGACAGGATAGATCGAGTGAATCCTTAGAAGACTATAAAGAAAGTAGGAGTATACTTAAAAGGGAAATCAGGAGGGCAAAAAGGGGACATGAGATAACTTTGGCAAATCGAATTAAGGAGAATCCAAAGAGCTTTTACAAGTATATTAAGGACAAAAGGGTAACTAGGGAGAGAAGAGGGCCCCTCAAAGATCAGCAAGGCGGCCTTTGTGTGGAGCCACAGAAATTGGGGGAGATACTAAATGAATATTTTGCATCAGTATTTACTGTGGAAAAGGATATGGAAGATATAGACTGTAGGGAAATAGATGGTGACATCTTGCAAAATGTCCAGATTACAGAGGGGGACGTGCTGGATGTCTTGAAACGGTTAAAGGTGGATAAATCCCCAGGACCTGATCAGGTGTACCCGAGAACTCTGTGGGAAGCTAGAGAAGTGATTGCTGGGCCTACTTGTATCATCGGTAGTCACAGGTGAGTTGCCAGAAGACTGGAGGTTGGCAAACATGGTGCCAATGTTTAAGAAGTGCGGTAAAGACAAGCCAGGGAACTATAGACCGGTGAGCCTGACCTCGGTGGTGGGCAAGTTGTTGGAGGGAATCCTGAGGGACAGGATGCACATGTATTTGGAAAGGCAAGGACTGATTCTGGATAGTCAACATGGCTTTGTGCGTGGGAAGTCATGTCTCACAAACTTGATTGAGTTTTTTGAAGAAGTAACAAAGAAGATTGATGAGGGCAGAGCAGTAGATGTGATCTATATGCACTTCAGTAAGGCGTTCAACAAGGTTCCCCATGGGAGACTGATTAGCAAGGTTAGATCTCTCGGAATACAGGGAGAACTAGCCATTTGGATACAGAACTGGCTCAAAGGTAGAAGACCGAGAGTGGTGGCAGAGGGTTGTTTTTCCAGACTGGAGGCCTGTGACCAGTGGAGTGCCACAAGGGTCGGTGCTGGATCCTCTACTTTTTGTCATTTACATAAATGATTTGGATGCGAGCATAAGAGGTACAGTTAGTAAGTTTGCAGATGACACCAAAATTTGAGGTGTAGTGGACAGCGAAGAGGTTACCTCAGATTACAACAGGATCTGGATCAGATGGGCCAGTGGGCTGAGAGGTGGCAGATGGAGTTTAATTCAGATTATTGCAAGGTGCTGCATTTTGGGAAAGCAAATCTTAGCAGGACTTATATACTTAATGGTAAGGTCTGAGGGAGTGTTGCTGAACAAAGAGACCTTGGAGTGCAGGTTCATAGCTCCTTGAAAGTGGAGTTGCAGGTAGATAGGATAGTGAAGAAGGCATTTGGTATGCTTTCCTTTATTGGTCAGAGTATTGAGTACAGGAGGTGGGAGGTCATGTTACAGCTGTACAGGATATTGGTTAGGCCACTGTTGGAACATTGCGTGCAATTCTGGTCTCCTTCCTATCGGAAAGATGTTGTGAAACTTGAAAGGGTTCAGAAAAGATTTACAAGAATGTTGCCAGGGTTGGAGGATCTGAGCTACAGAGAGAGGCTGAACAGGCTGGGGCTGTTTTCCCTGGAGCATCGGAGGCTGAGGGGTGACCTTATAAAGGTTTACAAAATTATGAGGGGCATGGATAGGATAAATAGACAAAGTCTTTTCCCTGGGGTCGGGGAGTCCAGAACTAGAGGGCATAGGTTTAGGGTGAGTGGGGAAAGATATGGAAGAAAGTTAAGAGGCAACTTTTTCACGCAGAGGGTAGTACGTGTATGGAATGAGCTGCCAGAGGATGTGGTGGAGGCTGGTACAGTTGCAACATTTAAGAGACAATTGGCTGGGTATATGAATAGGAAGGGTTTAGAGGGATATGGGCCAGGTGCTGGCAAGTGGGACTAGTTTTGGTTGGGATATCTGGTCAGCATGGACGGGTTGGACCAAAGGGTTTGTTTCCATGTTGTACATCTCTATGACTCTATCTATGCTCTGAACCTGCCCAGGGCAAAAAAGTAATAGATTGACCGTCCATCCTTGTCTGAAGGTGGCATACAGTTCTATGGGTACTAGCAATTCTCAACTGTTTCAAGAGGCGTGTTTTTGTGCAGAATGCTCTAGGTTTTATCAGTAAGAACAGGATATATAGTTCGGCCCAAACCTGTCTTCTCAGTCAAACAACAGTTCTCTTAGAACCTGGATTTTTTGGCCCATTATTTGATACATGTAGCCAATATTTATTTAAATGTTACTTTTAATTCTAAGGCAAGTTTAAGCACATTTATATTGTATTAATTAAATCCTGATCTCAAGAAAAATATTTACAGCGCAAGTTACAACTTAACCTGTAGTAGATTTGAAAATTGACAAGATTTTTCACATATTAAACGGGTCGATCAGATGTTCACGCACTTTGATAGAGATAACTGTCTCGTATTATTGACTTTTTGGAATCATGTCTCTGCACCTCCTTATTCAAACTATTGATCACCAGGCATTGACTGCCATCCACACGATGCCCTGGAGTTTTCTCCTTCAACATCTTCTCTCTTGTACTTCCACCCCATTACAAAACTCATGACCTTGTGCCTGACTACCTACTTCTTTATTTGGCGTCTTGATCTTTTCATTTCACCTTTGAGAGGGAACATATTTCATGATTAGAAGTGCTGCGTGATTGCAAGTTGGTCCATGTTTGCAAATGGTTTGCATAGATTTGAATTAAAATTTTAGGGTATTTTTTTAAAGGAACTCTACAAATCTCTCATTGTTTCTGCGTTGCTGATTCTATATTCAAGGCACAAAGAATTGGCAATGTGGTGGATGCTTGTTAAAAATGTTAAGGTATATCTTCACCTTAGTTGCCCTCACCTATCAACCTGAGGCCATTTTTAAACTGGATTAAAGTATCAAAAGACTTGGATTGGATCACATGGCAGTATTGAATATTAAAATAGGGAAAGTTGACAGCACTATGTTCAGATGACTTGGAGAGCAGTTTTGGTTGAAAATTGGACATGGATTTTTTTTTGCTGTTTTCTGCCTCTATTCATTCTGCAGATAAGAATGTTGCTGGTTAAGCCAGCATTTATTGTAATGAAGGCAGTTAAGAGTCAATCACATTGTAATGGGTCTGGAGTAACTTGCAGTCCAGACCAGCTAAGGATGGCAGTTTCCTTCCCTAAAGGAAAGGACATGAGTGAACCTGATGGGTTTTTCATGATCATCATTAGATTTTTATTGAATTCAAATTCCATCATTTGCCATTGTAGGATTTGAACCCAAGTCCCCAGAACATGAGCTGGGTTTCTGGATTAGCGTTCCAGTGATAATACCATTAGGCCATTTCTTCTTCAATTAATTCAGGTTGTCAGGCACAGGACCATGAGTTTGGTTATGAGGGGGAATTGCAAAAGAGAAATTGTTTAAGGAGAAAATTCTGAAGCATCAGGTATATGACACTAAAGGTCTAATGATCAATAGCTTAATAAAGGTAGTGGTGCAAAGAATAACTACAAAAAGTCATTGACGCGACATGAGACAGTTAATTCTATTAAAAGTGGGTGAACATCTGACCAAATTGTTTAATCAGTGAAAATGAAAATCTTGCAGCCACCAGTGTGTGGGACATATGTCATGAATCTGAAGAGAAGGAAGAAATATTTATCTGTGACAATACAGCAAATTACAAATCCGTCAAACAGAGATAGCGAAAACTAATTCTGACCAAAATTAATATTTGTAACTGACTGACTTTTTCTGATTCTTCAACTATAATAAATACTATCACCTATAAAACAATGCAAGCTATTAACTGTTACTTAATTTTTATAATGCAGTTATATGCACTCTTTGCACTGAAATTTTTCAGCTTATATTGTAGCTGTGTACCACAGCATGAAGGAAGAACTAAGACGCAGTGCTCCAGGGTGTACTCCTATAAAACGCCGAGGCACAAGCCAAATCTCACAAGAGCCCACAGGCGAAACAGGAGCTTCTGCAGGTGAGAAACTGAACTGTAGAAAGTAGTGCTTAGAGGAAAGCACTGGATTTTAATATATTTCTTCTGTTTTTAAAATAATTTAAAGATGCAATTAATGATAAAAGAAAATGTAGCGTGAAATACATAATGTTGCAAGATAGATATTGCTTTTTTTCTACATGTCTGTGAGTTTTTAAATTATCTGAAAAATTGAATTATGTAATTTGAAGAGCAAAAGGCACATCATCAATATGCTGTAGTCTTGCCTATTTTTGAATGTTTTTCTGTGAAAACGAAGACTCAGCCACTTGCTGGAGCGCTTTTCATACTTTTGTGGTTTCCATCTCACCAAACCTCAATTGTTGATGCCAAATCTGACTAAATGATCGCATTTTGATCCTGAGACAGGACGTGTGGCTTCAAGTTCTATTCCAGAGACGAGAGTCCAAATCCAGGCTAACATGTCATTGCAATGTTAATGGTATGCTCTATTTTTGGAGGTGACCTCCTTCAGATGAGATGAATTGAAATTGAAGCTCCATCTACCCTCTGTTTATACATTAAACAACTTGTGACATTACTTCAAGAACAAGGAAGTTTTCCATTATTGCTTTATCTATAGTTTATTCCTCAACCAACATTCCACAAATAGAACATTATCTCGTCAATGTCACTTGTTTATTTTTAAGGGGATTTTACCGTGGAAATGTGACAGTCAAAAAGTACACAATCTTAAAACAGTGTTTTGAAAATTCTTTCCTTGGCCATAAAACACTTTGGAGGTCATGGAGCCTGAGGTTCGAAAGAGATTGAACTGTAGGTCAGACATAATCTAATTATAATAGACGAAATGCAGGGTGCACGTAATATGGTCACTGATTATCCATAGGGATTTCAGATTGTGGGGGAGAAAAACTATCCAAGAGTGATGAGCATGTTGAACCTGCTGCCACAAGTAATTGAAGCAAATTGTGTAGATGCATTTAGAGAGCAGCTAAATCCATGAATGACTGAAAAAGGAATAGAAGATTAAGTGAATATGGTGGGATGAAACTTTATTGGAGGGGAAGCTCTGTGGAGAATGGAAATACCAGCATAGACCAGTTGAGCAATAAGACTTGTTACTGTGATATTGACCACACTTAACTGAATGTACTTTTTTTTTTAAAACCTCATTTTGCAGGAATGATTACCTTCTCTCAGGAGTATGTGTCTAATGAGCTCACACACAACTTTTTCACCATCACTCAAAAAATTCTGAAGAAAGTGAGCAGCAATAGACACTCCACTGAGCCCTCCGAAATGTTCCCAGTTCTGCCAGGCTCCTATCTTCCATTCAACAACCCTGCACTGGAATTCATCAAATCAGTCTGTAAGGTGAGGAAAGTTGAGCTAAAACTTAAATAGAGCAACATGATTGTTTAAGGTTTTGGAATGGAGAGAATTGGGACAGGTGAGTGTAACGCTTTTTGAAACTGCGTTTTCACCTCTGAGATCAAGATTCAAATTCAAATTCAGTCAGCTGCAAAGGAGTTATTTGTTTGGACTGGCTGGATGATTGTCACAGTGTTACCACTGAAAAGACTTGTATTATTTGAATCATTCCACTGAAAACCAACTTGCTTGGTTAGTCAATTTCCACTCCTAAGAGGTGTCACAGATCAAACCGATACAAATTTATGTTTCTAATAGGGCAGCTTTAGTTTTAATTTTAGAATGTCATTGAAATAAAACATCATATTAACCTATTCTTGAGAATCCAAATGCCTTTTGGAACATGCACTTTGTTAACTGCTATGACTTGGCTTACTTTATTCTATGATTATTATTGGATGTGACATCACTGACTAGGGCAACATTTAATGACCACCTCTAATTGCCCTGAAGAAGGTAGTGGTGAGATCCCCCCTTGAACTGCACAGTCCTTGTGAGGTAGACAAACTCGGCACTATTCTAGAGGAATTTCTAAGATATTGACCTTGTAACACTGATGGGGCAGCTCCAAGATAATCTGGTATTTGGCTTAGAGAATGACTTGCAGGTGACATTACCATCCATCCACTACCCTTCCCTTTTCGAAGTTGTATATTTAGACAGACAAGCAGACGGGTGGCAGACAAGCCTAATGAGATACAGAGTGCATCTTGTGGATTGTGTACACTGCTGCCACTTTGCAAGAATGGTGAAGGAAGTGAATGTTGAAGGAAACATTGTATGCTAATGAAGCAGGCTGCTTTGTCCTGCATGGTATCTATTTTTGTGTTGGCAATGGAATACCCATCAAGAAGAATGGAGAGTATCACACTTCTGACTTGTGCTTGTAGGTACAGTTACTGGGGTGACAGGGCTGATTTGTGGTGTGAAAGACATTTCAAGTATAGTCCATATGTAATGCAAGGAAAAACAGTGGCCAATTTGTATGGAAAGTCCTACAATCAGTAATGTGAATAAATGACCAGATAATCTGCTTTTATCGATGTTAGTTGAGAATTGATTCTTGGAGAACTTCCCTAATTATCTTCAATTCATGGAATCTTGTACATTCAACTGAAAACATAGACTGAGCCTCTGTTTTACGTTTCATCTGAAAGATGTATTTTATAGGACTGCACTCCCTCTGTGCTGCTGTGAGATGCTGACCTCCGTTAGATGCTCAGCCTCTGGAGAAATAGTTGAATGAGTAGTTTTTATTTAATTGGCAGTGAGAATGTGAGCAGTGAGCTACAGCTTTCGCTTATAACTCAATAAGTAAGATTGAAGTGCAAATTTTATAATCGTTTTATTACAATATTTAGGCTTGATTTGCATTGTAGGAGCTTTACTCTAAATCTACCCCTGCTATTCATGACTGGAGTATGCATGATGTCACTGGGCAAATTAAATAGAAAATATTCCACTTTCTTGCATTCTTGCCCTTTTTTGTAAAGCACCATGTTCATATGAATGTAACTGCTCTTATTTAAAAATAGTAAATGCTGTTTGTCATATATGCATCATGCAAGCACCATAGTTGCAATACACTTTTTTTTATTTCTTCACAAATAGATCTTATCTCTGGATTCGAATATAACCAACCAGGTTAATAAGTTGAAACGTGATCTTTTACGTCTAATTGATGTAGGGGAATTCTCTGAGGAAGCTCAATTTAAAGACCCCTGCCAGTCCTACATACTAGCTGAGGTTATCTGCAAGAATTGCAACTTCTGCCATGACCTGGACCTTTGCAAAGATCCTTCCATCTTGCAGGTAAGTAAAAAGGGTTTGACATTTCTGGTAGTTTTTTTTTTTAGCAATCTGACAGTTGCAACTCCAGTCAAGGCGTACCCAGTTGTGAACTTGAAATAAGGCTGTTATTTTTAAATATGTGCTCATTGTTTAATTTTTGGATTTTTAAAAAAAACACAATTTATCACTGTTAGGTTACTCATTCTCTTTTTTTTGATCCAGCTATTCAATCTGAATCTCTCAGGCCCTGTTTATTCTAAGTGTGCATCCAATTGTCTGTTGAAGGTTGATATTCAATTTGTTTCCAATAGTCTTTCAGGTAGTTTAATTCAAATTGTGCCTGCATACAATAAGTCTTACAAAATATTTCAGGCTTGGACTGACATTAGGCAAATAAAAGTTTGAGCCACAGAAATGCTAAGTAATAACCATCCCTTAGAAGAGTCACCTTTCTCGGGAGTTCAATGACATTACCATTGTTAAAGTCCTCACCATTGACAAGGAATTCAGTTAAACAATCCACAGACATACCATGGCTACTAGAACAAGTCAAAGGCTGCAAATTTTGCAAGTGGCTCTCCTGACTCCCGAAAGAATCTCCACTGAGTCACAAATTAGGAGTGCAGTTGTGTGCTCTTCACCAGGCTGGGTGGTTTCAGCTGCAAACAATACTGAACAAATTTGAAACCATCAAAGACAAAGTAGTTCATTGGAAACCGAATTATCTGCTTTAAACGTGCCCCAACATGGCTGCAGTACGTACAGTGCAGTGATGCACTGCGACAACAGTACTGCATGACTATTACCACCGAGAATAGCAAAGACAGCAGAGGCACGAGAAGACCATTATCTTTAAGTTTCCTCTCCATAAGTCTGATAAAGTTCTGATTTAGGTCTCTGTCGTTTTACCTTCACCGCAAGGTCAATCAAGATCCTGAAACTCCCTACCTTGTAGCATTATGGAAGTATCTTCCAACTATGGATTACAGCAGTTGAAGAACTTTTATGGGAAACTTGTGCAAACAATAAATGCTAATCATTGCTGGTGACACCATAATGCCATTATTAATTTCATTAGAAAAGGAAAATCTATTCTGTGGCAAAGTAACAATTGCGATTGCTGAAAAGGGATAGTTTAGTTTGTTTCTAAGTATGCTGCAGTTACTAAGACATTAAAATAAATAAGTTTCAGAAAAATCCCTTTCTTTGAGTTTACTTGTGTACAGTTCAAAATGCTATCATTTTAGCATCGTTTCTTTCCTCCATTTTAATACATTACCAAAACAAGATAGAAATTCTAATTTTAAATGCTTTAAACACAATATATCACTTTAATTTTTCTGCTTCAAATTGCAATTTCAGTTCTGCATTGGAATTTTATTTTTGAATAGTGATCATTTGTTTTTATATCTGTAACTTGTTTTAGCTTGCTCGCTCTTGTATTTTAGGGGCTCATGCTTAAACTTTGCAATCAGTGATTCTTTTACTTTGGTAGGATGGCGCTGTACTACCCAAGTGGTGCTGCACTAATTGCCAGACTGATTATGACTCAGATTCTATAGAAATAGAATTGGTAGAAGCACTGAAGAAGAAAATGATGGCCTATACCCTTCAGGATCTGGTACGTTAACATGTCCTTTATATATGTATCACATGCTTGAGCCAATGCTACATTGTTTTTAAAAAAAACTTTTTTTTTTGCTTTCATTGTCGACAGTATTCATGACTATATATACCACAAATCTGAACGAAATCCTAGTCCCAGAAACTTGGATCCAATGGTGATTTTTTTAGCATAAAAGAGTGCTCAGGATTACATTTTTGATGTGCATATATCATTCAGCACAGAAAAGAAAATGAATTTTTAAGAAGATTTGGACTTATAAATTGTATTTTGTTTCTAACTTTAAATAGGAAACAAGAACCATGTGCTCAAGTCACAGGAAATAGTTTGTGCCCTGATGCTGAAATCGGAAGAACAGAGGCACTAAATTGGGCCAGTAAAATTTCTGTTACAAACGAGTTAACTCGTTTTGATATCAAGGAACACCAGCTTCTTGACACTGCACCGAACACTTGATCATCTCCCTTCTATTTAAGTGACCATTAGTAGACACCGTAGAGACTGGAGTTCAACCAGGGCACTGTATAGTCAATTTTAACTATTCCCCGATGTTTCATTCTATTATTTTCACTATACAATATGACATTTTACTGGTCGTATCCATTTCTGCTGTGCATCGGATGTTTTTGAATGCCAGGTATACGAAGACACCTAGTCTTTTTAAAATTCCATCCTTTAACTTTTTCCCACATCATATTTTGAATATACAATGCCTTTTTTAAAAACCCTGTGTTAGTATTTAAGATTTATCAATATTCCACTGATCTGCCTGTTTCTACCAGCATTTTGGTATCAAATTAATCTATTTGAGTTTCTGAGGCCAGATCATAGATATAAATTGAAATAATAGAGGTAAAGATGCCACAGTCCTACTGAACCACAAGAACCAGACCATAACACTTTCATAAGAAAGA
The DNA here is from genome assembly GCF_037043375.1 of Chiloscyllium plagiosum. Taxonomy (NCBI): domain Eukaryota; kingdom Metazoa; phylum Chordata; class Chondrichthyes; order Orectolobiformes; family Hemiscylliidae; genus Chiloscyllium; species Chiloscyllium plagiosum. The sequence goes on along the minus strand of NW_028270162.1, from coordinate 20,819,752 downwards.
GTTGACTGGTGGTTTTAACCTGAAGATCACTATACCTTAGATGAAGGGAGAGATTGAGAAGCTACCCTTCGCAGTAACCTCAGCTAGTATTAGAATTGAGCCCACACTGTTGGCATCACTCTGCATCACAAACCATAGAAGACCAACCTTATCTTTTATACAGACATGGTGGGCTGAAGAAATTCTTCTGTACAAATGCTATTCTTTGAGGATCTCTTTCAGTATTCCTCCATCCATTTACCATTCTGTTCATTTGTAGTTTTGGTTCTGTAACCAGTGTTTTGGAAGCGGAGTCACAAAACTTTTGCCAGTCTGTCTCTTCCAGATTTAACGAATACAATTTCAATCTGTGTTGACTAAATGAATGCTAAAATTATAATTGCTATATTTCCTACTTAATGCACTAAAAAAACCTTTTTGTTTTTCTAGGTTTGTTCAAAATGTAAAGGCATCAAAGAAGCCAACATGCCTGTTTATTGTACTTGCGCCCGGGACTTTGATTTGACCATTTCCATAAAGGTATAGTGCGTGCATCCCACTGTTCTGTGGTATCGCTTGGATAAATGTTGTCCATGTCAGAATCTTCATTTGATTTTGATTGGAAATAATTGGTTTTTTTTACTTTTTTCTAACTTGTAGGTGTGCTTTACTTATTTTTGTCAATATTCATAAAACAAAATCAAGAATCACCGAACTTACTTTAAATTAGTCTGCTTGCCCATCACCACTTATAGAACATAGAACATAGAAGAATACAGCGCAGTACAGGCCCTTGGGCCCTCGATGTTGCGCCGATCCAAGCCCACCTAAACTACACTAACCCACTATCCTCCATATACCTATCCAATGCCCTCTTAAATGCCCATAAAGAGGGAGAGTCCACCACTGTTACTGGCAGGGCATTCCATGAACTAACGACTCGCTGAGTGAAGAACCTACCCCTAACATCTGTCCTATATCTACCCCCCCTTAATTTAAAGCTATGCCCCCTTGTAATACCCGACTCAATACGCGGGAAAAGGTTCATACTGTCGACCCTATCTAACCCCCTAATCATCTTGTACACCTCAATCAAGTCACCCCTAAACCTTCTTTTCTCTAGTGAAAACAGCCCCAAGTGCCTCAGTCTTTCCTCATACGATTTTCCTTCCATACCAGGCAACATCCTGGTAAACCTCCTCTGCACCCGTTCCAATGCCTCCACATCCTTCCTATAGTATGGCGACCAAAACTGCACACAATATTCCAGATGCGGCCGTACCAGAGTCTTATACAACTGCATCATGACCTCAGGACTCCGGAACTCAATTCCTCTACCAATAAAAGCCAGTACGCCATATGCCTTCCTCACCGCACTATTTACCTGGGTGGCAACTTTCAGAGATCTGTGTACATGGACACCAAGATCCCTCTGCTCATCCACACTACCAAGTATCCGACCATTAGCCCAGTACCCCATCTTTTTGTTATTCTTCCCAAAGTGAATCACCTCGCACTTAGCTACATTGAATTCCATCTGCCACCTTTCTGCCCAGCTCTGCAGCTTCTCTATATCCTGCTGTAACCTGCCACATGCTTCCTCACTGTCAACAACTCCTCCGACTTTCGTATCATCCGCAAACTTGCTCACCCAACCTTCTAACCCCTCTTCCAGGTCATTTATAAAAATTTTTTTTTTTTTTTTTTTTTTTTTTTTTTTTTTTTTTGACAACCCTCCCTCCAAAAAAAGCTGAGTTTTCAACTGTGTTACAAACCCTTTTGTTTATATGTTCAGTAACATTTTATAAATGGTCTAATTCATGCATTTTGTTTTTATGTATATAGGGATTTACGGAACAAATCCAAGTATTTAGAAATATTGCCAGACACTACAGTATGCCATTCTTGTTGGAGACTGTTGATTGGATGTTTAGGATGAATACACACCTAAGGCCATGAAGACAAAAGAACTAACAAGATGGACAAATATCAACGAAGTTATGGACATCACTCTTTCTAGGTGCATTTGGAGTTAACCATTTCTACGCTTAAGTACTTGATTAAATCTGTTTCGCTAATTCCAGCAGATACTACATAATTTGAGCATTCTTCTAGTGTGATGGATCATATGGTCTTTACAGCAGCAAGCTGGTTTTTGAGGGTACAGTGCAAGCAGAGCAATTTCTGCCTAGTGACAAAATTACATTCTCTAAGGAACTGTTGAATAATAAAACAGATTTCTTGAAAGAATGAACATCAACCAACCTAAGTGCATCCTGACTAATTCAAGTGTAGATTCTGGTAAATTAACGAAGTGTCTTTGTTAAATAACATCTACTTCAGGCCACTGCTTCCAAACTATTACATCCAGAATCACCTGGTAGGTGATTTCAATGCCATAATATATATTCCAAATGATTTACATCTAATAAGCTGTTACAATTAAGCTCAAACAATTTAGAAACTTACTTGAATCTTGGAACTATGTTCTGGCCTTAAATTCTGTTCCTGGTATGTTTTCAAATCTGTGCAGTATGTGATACTTAAGGAGGCATTTTCCCTGTGTTGGAATATTGTATTTCTGAACATTGGAGGAAATTTGTTTTAAACAACATCTGAGTATTACATGCTTTAATCTTTATGCAATGTGATAAATCAAAAGAAAACCATTAAGTTGATATAGAACTAGTCATCAAGTAAATACCAAAACTTGGCAGCATTATTCTGGTATTCTAATTGGTGATTGTTGTGATTTATGTTTTTATAAAGCTATGTAATGCATAATTCAACCTGTGAAAGCATATTCACAAATGTATTTTACACCACAAAACCATGAATTTATTCCCTTTTTTGTAGAATTCAAACAAGTGAATAAAATAGAATAAATTAGTAAGCAATAGGTTAGAATGCGCTAATTGAACGAGGCAATGAGTACTATGTCAGCATAGACTTTTATCTGACTTTTATCAGTGTGTTGTATTTCTCTACTATTTATGCATCACACTTATTTAATTAGTCAAATTAGAAACTGGTACTTATATCTGAATGGCTAGTTGCAAACTTTGTAACAATTAATCTTAAATATGTTCTAATCTACGATTTATTTAAAGTCAAAAATTTTAATCAGTTATAAGAAGTTAAAGCCATCCACTTAAACCTTGCACAACATGACTTGGAAAATCACCTTAAACACAAGCTTAAAATGATAAAGCAACAGTTTTTGTTTTGAGTGATCTAACTGCAATTAACAATAATACAGGTTAGTATTAATAGACCAATGTTTCTGGGCCTTCACCTAATCAACTTAGAAGAAAGACTAGGAAAGTGGAAAAGGAGTTTCCTATATGGCAGTACCCCAATCTTTTTATTGTTTTAAACAGAATTTTGGTTCCTTTGTTGGTCCACCATCTTAAAATATGATTGCTGGGATCATTGTGCTGTCATTTAGAAGTGCCCATTAGTTAGGCGAACAAATAATCCCTGTCTTGTGGCATAATTTCCTGTTTTGATTAGCTTAGCGTTTCAACCTGAATAGCATTTCATTTATAAATGAACCAATTATATTACTGTCTTTTTAACCTGTATTTTTGTTTCAATCCAGGTATATTTTACTTGGTATGATTGTTTAGAAAATTGCAACAAAGGGGTTTGAAGGAAAAAGTATTCCTATCCGTACTGGGTCATATTCATGACTTTAATTCTTCAAGTGTGAGCACTGTTTTCAAACTCTTTTTGTTTGAATATTTGGTATTCTGAAATCTCTGCAGAGAGCTATTTGGTTATGCAGCCAGCTTTTTTTATTCAACATTAACTGCAGCATATTTCGCAGTAATCGATGAACAGCAAATTAACCTTTTTACTTCAATGACAGTTTTCTATTGAAACTGTTAGATTTTTTTTACAATGTTTTTACAGTGCAATACAAATAAAACATTCAGTTTTGTGAATCTTGGACACCCTCACTTGCTTTCAGGTTTAATATTTTTAACTTGTCTACCAATCAGCATTGGTATGTAACAGTGATATAGTGATTCCTTGGCATTTAACTAGTATTTACAGTGGAGGAACAGGCTGTTGAACCCAAATGGTCTTTGCTGGTGTTTCTGCCGCATGTGAACCTTTTTCTAACACATCAATATATTCCTATATTCATTTTTCATTCATTTCTAGTTTCCCCCTTAGATACATTTATGCTATCAGACTCAATCATTATGATATCAAGTTCCACTATCTAACCTCTCCAAAGATAAACTTTCCAGGTTTCTCTTGAATTCCGTATTGGATTTATCAGTGACTACGTTTATTAGATTAGATTACTTAGTGTGGAAACAGGCCCTTCGGCCCAACAAGTCCACACCACCCCGCCGAAGTGCAACCCACCCATACCCCTACATTTACCCCTTACCTAACACTACGGGTAATTTAGCATGGCCAATTCACCTGACCTGCACATCTTTGGACTGTGGGAGGAAACCGGAGCACCCGGAGGAAACCCACGCAGACACGGGGAGAACGTGCAAACTCCACACAGTCAGTCGCCTGAGGCGGGAATTGAACCCGGGTCTCTGGCGCTGTGAGGCAGCAGTGCTAACCACCGTGCCGCCGTGACTCCTACGTTTATACTTACCCAATACTGGAATTATTTTCTCAATGTTTAGTCAGAGTCCTACAGCATAGAGACAAGCCTTTTGGCCCAAACTGGTCCATGCCAACCAAAATGTCTGTCCACGCTAACCCCATTTCCCTGTCCATATTCTTCTGAACCTTTCCTACACATGTATTTGTCCCAATGCCTTTTAAATGTTGTTAATGTACCCACCTCAATCACTTCCGTTGGCAGTTCATTCCTTATGTGTACCACCCTCTGTGGGGGGGGAAAAAAAGTTGCCCCTCAGGTTCCCTTTTATTCTTTCCCCATTAACCTTAAACTGATGCTCTCTGGTCCTCGATTCCACAAACCTGGGAAAAAGATTGAGTGCATTCATCCTATCCATGCCTCTCCTGATCTTATACACCGTTGTAAGGTCCACCCTTAGCCTCCTACACCCTAAAGAGAAAAGTCCCATCTTCCTACAAGTCAGACCATTGAATCCAGGCAACATCCTTGTAAACTTCCTCTGCACTCTTTCCAGTTTAATAACATCCTTCCTGTAGCAAGGTGACCAAAACTGAACACAGTAGCCGAAGTGTGGCCTCACCAACGACTTATACAAGTGCAACATAACTGCCTAATCTCTACACTCAATGCCCTGACTCTGTCAAATCTTTTAAAAACATTGAAGACTTTTTATCAGATCGCTTCATACTGTCCTCTCTTTTCATGGTTATAACCACTCAGCTCTGGTATCACTTCTAGTAAATCTTTCTTGCACCATGTTATTCCTTGCTGTAATATGGAGAGCTAATGCCTACGTTAGTACATGTTTCTGAAGTCACCAGGGAAGAATATCCATCTCTGAAAGGATCCTAATGTTAACTGAAGGTTCATTGGTGATGCTGCCTAGCACATGAACTTTGTCAGGAAACACTAACAAACCGTTTTCATGCCAAATGGGTCAGTCAGTTTTGAGCAGAAATATTTTATCTATTGTGAAGGAAGAGGGGAAGATTTAATAGAAACTTGTGTATATGTTTTTACAGGAGAGGTTATAGAATGTGATAGTCTGGGAAGTTTAGTTTGGGAAAGAGCTTTTCCAAATTTTTACCCACTAGCTGGAAAAAGCTGAAGAGCTGAAGTCTTAAATTACTGTTGACATTATGTTGAAAATGAAGGTGTCTACTTTTCATCAGGCTGTCTTGTATGATACTTACCAGGGAATCTGATCAGGTTAGGTTAATTTTAACAGATTTTAAGCCAAGGTATCATTGATTCAGAGGCAGTATTATGGTCTTGTATTTCCAGAATCTGATCATCTGTACAGTTATTGAACTGGAGCACAGTTGTTTTTGAAGTTTCTGGAACATTGACTTTTTTTTTCTCCAGTGGTAAATGGTTAGAATGTCATCTAAATAGAAGGGAAGTAAAGGTCTGGCTATTTTAATTTGTCAACTGACTCATTGTTAAGTTCTATACTACCAAATTACTAATTTTTCTTTCAGAAATACTAATGTTCTGTTGAATCTTTTCATCTTGAACTTAGCAGGATAATTTGCAAGAATATCAATTTAAGGGAAATACCAACATCTACAGTTCATGAGAAGAGTGCTGATTAGTTGGAAGTAGAGACTGGTAGAGACATTGCCATAGAGAAGGACCATGTAAGACCATAAATAAAGGAGCAGAATGTCAACATTGCCTTCCTGACCACCAACTGAATGTGCATGTTAACATTAAGAGAATCCTAAACTAGGACTCTAAAGTCCCTTTGTGTTTTAGATTACTGAAGCCTTTCCCCATTTAGAAAATATTCTATGTTTCTATTCTTCCTATCAAAATGTATAACCTCACACTTTGCTACATTTTTATTCCATCTGTTACTTCTGTCTACTTGCCTAGCAAATCCAAGTCCTTTTGAAGCTCCCTGCTACCGCAATACTACCTGTCTCACTACCTAGTTTTGTGTCATCTGCAAACATCGCAACAATGTCCTCAGTTCCTTCATCCAGATCATCAATATATAATGTGAATAGTAGCGGTCGCAACGCTAGCCTGTGTGGAACTCCACCAGTCATCGGCTGCCAACCATAAAAAGTCCCTTTATTCCTACTCTCTGCCTTCTGCCAGCCAGTCAGCCAATCCTCTATCCATGCCAATGCCTTGTCCCAAACACCACTGGCTCTTTTCTTATTTATCAGCCTCCTCTGAAGCACTTTACTAAGGGCATTCTGAAAGTCTAAACTGATATCTACTGGCTCTCCTTTGTCTAACTTGCTCATTACCTCCTCAATGAATTCTAACAGATTTGTCAGGCATGGCATCCCCTTGATGAAGCTCTGCTGACTCCACCGTATTTACCAGTCCTCAATCTCATCCTCAAAAATAAACTCCAAAATCTTACCAATGATTGAGTTCAGATTAACCAGCCTATAGTTTCCTGTCTTCTCCTTTCCTCCCTTCTTAAACAGGAGTGTTACATTAGCTACTTTCCAGTCCTCTGGCACCTTCCCCAACTTCAGTGTATCCTGAAAGATCACCACCAACGACTTCACAATCTCCTCGCTATCTCTTTAAGAACTTTGCTGTGTAGTCCATCTGAGCGGGATGATTTATCTATCCTCAGATCTTGCAGCTTTCCCAGCATCTTCTCCTTTGTGTGATGGTCACTATGCTGACCTCTGCCCCCGACTCCTTGAAGCTTACAGACAGAAGTGTGCACACACTGCTCCTATTTCAACTCAACAAAATAGGTGACAGTCATTTATTGGTAAAATCATTCAACTTGCCTGATTTAAAATTTAACTCTTAGGAATTAACTATCATTCAGCTTTAATGGTGCATTCTCCATGACAATGCCTCTACCAATAGGAATTCACTTCCCCTACCAATCAGCACTCTTCCCTTATGTTTTCCCTTGAATTGGTACTCTTGCAAAATGATGAATGCAAGATGAAAAGCTTCAATAAAATGTCATTTCTCAGCAATGAGCTATCATTAATACACAAGCCAGTCTCTTATTGGCTCAAATTAAGTAAGCTAATCAGTATTTTTGTTCACCTTGAAGTGGTGACATCCTTCCAGTGTCATCATAATCAGTTTGACAAACTATCACTTCCTCAAATCTGTCAGTTACTGATCGACTTCCAATCTGAACATGCAATACCCCACATAATTTGTGAGCAGTGGAAGAAAATAGCTTGGTGCAAATGTTCATAGCTTACTTTGAAGGTGAAAAGGAGTTGTATTTGTCCTTTCCTGTTTAGTTGAAAGCACAAGAACCCAATGGGAATCGTATTTGGCATTCACTCATAAGTGGGGTGCCTCAGTTGAATATTAAGAGTCCTAATAATTTTCAACTACATACAATGTAACATAGTTAATGCCACAGTACTGTTGTCAGAATTCTCCTTTCAAGGACAACTCTGTATTGGAGACATGGATGTTTTCAAGGAAAACTAATTTTATTTAAAGAACCTGTAAAATGAAATGTTTTGAAACTAGTTCTAGTTGGGAAAACTTTTCTCAAAATTCTAGCAGATTTTAATTGCATTATTATGAATACTATGATGTTGCTGGCCTTTGGCACATGTCAATGAATTGGAAGCTGAGTGCTTCCCTTAAGGGATTCTATGAATTCATGGTCATGTTGCTGCTGTGATACACGTGCAATGAGAATGGAGACAATGATGAAAAATGAAAGCTGTTTCCCTTATTTCTGACTGGAGAAAGATCACAAATATTACATTGATTTGATTTTTTTTTACTTTTCAAGATAAAAACTGAACAATTTTTTGTGTCTCAAAATATCTCTCATACAAACAAAAGTCAAGAATAAGCATTCATGTTTTCTGGAATATCATAGAATCTCAGTACAAAAGGAGACAATTCAGCTCAATGTGCTATACTCTTTCCTCATAATTCTTCATTTCTTTCTGTTCAAATTTGAAAACTTTCAAAGTTGGTTTTAAAACTGCTTACATCATCTTTTCAGAATTGTCCATTCCAGGTCACCATAACATGTTGCATAATAAAGAAATTGTATCCTTTTTTGTTGTTTTTTCCAACTATCCTAAATCTGACTCCTTTGGTTATCCATTCCCCCCATAATTGGAAATTGAAACAGTTTCTCCTTATTTACTCTATTTTCTTCACCTGTTTTAACCTCCAATTAATCTTCTGTACTGTTAAATGACCAATTCTCTGATCTTTTAATATTACTGAATTCTCCAAGTCTTATGATAAATTTCCTCTGTATTCTGTCAAAGATCTTGATATCATTTGTAAACTGTGGTGCCTGAATTGACTCAATCCTCAAACCTGATCAATAATCTATGAAGGTTTCTGTCTGAATAGCTGTGTCAGTTCTTGACGCCATCAAAGCTTTATATGTATGAATCCCAAGGTGTCTGTTCCTGGAGACCCTTGAAAATGCATCATTTGACATTTCTCTGCATTGAATTTCCATCTGCCATATAAATGCTCACTTCACCAACCTATGTCCTCCTCAAGTCTGCTAATATCCACCTCACTGTTTGCCTCAAATTTTGGATGCCTGCACACTTTGAAATTGTGCACCTTGTTTATATCAATTAATATTTATCAAAAAGAGCAATTGTTCAATATTAACTCCAGTAGTGATCTCTTTCCTTAGTTGATCATAGTCACTTAGCACAGAAGACTAACAGATCAGAATTAAAAGGTCTGTGCTTAATATTCACTTGAATTGGGACTCTGACAAATTACAACTGAAGTGACCTCAACAGGGCAACTTTAGCATCTGTCATCATGATTGTATTAGTGACAGATATGGAAAACTGATAAGTAACCAATTCAGGAGGAAGGAGGGTCAAGTTGGTGCAAAGAGGTGAGAATAAATAATACATAAGTAGCTAAGAAATTAGAGTGACACAGGCAGGAAATACTCTCTAACATTCTGCAATCATGATCCAATTTCTTTAAATATATCTTCATATTATCCCTTCTCCTAACAGCTGTGACTCAAACTACAGCCTCTCTCGTACCTTGGTTATTCTGTCCAAGCTTGCATGCTGACTGTTGGACTATTTCATCCTGACTAGTATCACAAAAAGGTCTGATAAAGCTAAATATCTCAATCTCATCATTTTTCCAAATGAGTCATTCAATAGTAATTACATATTGGAAGCTTTGCTAAAGTTCCCCTCTATAAGCCAGGGTACTGATGCCAACAGTGATTTGTACATTGCCATCTGTACTGAAATCTGGTCTTAACATTACACAGAAAAATGAATCCCATCCATTATTTGAAAACATGACAAAATAATTTTTAAATTATTCTAAATAAAAGGGTAACTTCAAGGTAAAAGAAAACTTCCCTTTCATTTTACTTTATGGAATTGTTAAAGTGTTGCTGGTAACAATGCACAAAGCATTCTAATATAAATACCAGCATTCAAAAAATTCAATGGAACAAAAGTTAAAACTTTTCTCATTCATTAATATTAAGAATACATGAGAACACAGAACCAAAATCAGTAAGCTTATTTGTTTGTACTTGTCAGAAGCTAGAATATGTTTCCTTGCCATTATATGCTACTTGTTAAATTCCATAAACGTGTTCAGAAAGCAACTATTGCTGTTTATTACTCAGATGCAATAAAACTTTGAACTGAATAGGGGCAGTATTTTTACAGCAGAGAGCCTGAATTTACAGCTAAAGCTAAGAGTAGTTATAATGTTACATTAATAGAACCATTCAATATAAATGAAAGCGTATCATTTTCAGCCATACAAGATAGGTTTACGGAGTGTGATATGATTACACTACAAAGCAATCTGATAGAAACCTATGGAATCAGTAAAGGGTGGGATAACCTATGCATTGAGAGATTATTCCAGTTTAACAGAATGGAGAGGAGCATGAGTTTGAACAGATCAAGATTAGAATAGACTGATTTTAAGGAGTTATTTTTCTAAGGCGTGGAAAGGCCCTGCGGTATTTTGCCTACAGTTGTGCTGATGCTGACTCTGAGCATCATTATGGGGAAGCGAGACTTGGATTACATTATATCAAAGTATCTTTACAGATAGCAACTGTTCCTTCTTTGGTCCACCTAGATCAGTTTTAATTGCCTGAGAAGTTTGAAAAGGAGTTTTTCAGAGAGTTTTTTCCAACTTACTGACCCCCAAGGGTTCTTCATTCTGCCTACGTGACTCTGCAGTGAGAGAGTAGGAAATATCTAACTCAAATGATTGTGCCAGTATGAGGTTTCGAGCAGACTGAATGGAACAGCTGCTTTTGCCTTGCCCATCAATCTTGTATATCACAAACTAAGAATTCAAAGCATCCATTATTTAGATACACAATTCTGACCACTGGAACTGCAGCATGGACAGTTAATATATTTGTTAAAGTTCTATATTTTGCTTTTAAAAATGTGTACTGGTCTCTTACATAGCTGATAAAGCAAGGAATTGGCACAAGTGACAGTATCCCCTCAATACTGAAGAGTTAAAATGTCATCATATTTATTATTGAACTTTAATAGCAATTTCAGCATAAATTGGTTCAGGGCTGCATTAATTTGACTTACATGTTGTAAAATGAAAAATGTGAACATTATCTCCTGCCTAAAAAGTTTTATAATGCAAAATTTACAAAACTTTTCACCCTGCAAATGAAACCAAGAAAGGTCAGGGTGTTTGTCTACTTTATTTGATTCCCAAGATCCTTCTCAACATTTTTTTGTATACCTTATCTGCATCCCACTTCAAGATGGATAACATAATATGGAAATCAACAATGTTTGCAATTTTCTGCTTGAATTGCTTTCAGTTCTTGTTCTGAAGCTCCATGCTCATTGACTGCCAGCATAATCCTTTCTTTAATAACCTATTAGGTAAAAAAACGTTTTATGAGTATGTGTGTGTATGCTTCATTACCATTTCCTTATCAGTAAATGCAAATAGAACTATTGCACGTTTTAACAGGAAAAGTGCAACTTAATCTGAGAGATTTTAACTTGTAAATCTTTGTAATGGTTGCAAGATTGTCCTAACTTTAAATTACCGTTCAAGGATTTGCTCATACTTTGAATACTTAAATGGACATGGCTATATGGATATTACAGTAATTCATTTTCTATTTTTTCTGTATAATGCTTTGAGATAGCTTGAGAGTAGACATGGTAGCAGATTTTCCTGTAGCATTATGAAGTCCCACTCTGGTGACATGAATGGGGAAAGTAGGCAAGACTACATGCAGAGGCCCTGCGCAGAGCTGCTACAATGTAATGTTTATTTGAAATTTTTTTTACCTGACTGTAATGTCAATCCTGTGACGATGTCTTATTTCTCACTTATTTTTTAAACTCTGTAAAGTAATGCAACTAATTTTTCTTTCCCTTTTTGTAAGCAAGATTTGCAACTTTTTTTTAAATTGAATCCCGACAGTGTGGAAACAGGCCCCAAGGCCCAACAAGTCCACACCGATCCTCCTGAGAACATCACACCCAAATCTACACATCGCTGAACTCTATGGGACAATTTACCATGGCCAATTCACTTAACCTGCACATTTTTAGATTTTGGGAGGAAACTGGATCACCCGGAGGAAGACACAGGGAGAATCTGCCAACTCCACGTACGGTCGCCTAAGGCTGGAATCAAACCCTGGTGCTGTGTGGCATCAGTGCGAACCATTGAACCACCATGCCGCTCCTCGGTTCTTATACCTAAGATGGTGCCATAAGAGGCAGACATTGTGAAAGCTCTTCACTGTATTTCTACAATGGAGTATATGTGACAATAAAGGATATATTCTATTCTATTTAAGAATCTTAGTTGGATATCTCATGAGTGTACTAATTATAGCCCCATTTAGTCTCTCTTTTGAAAATTGAAATCACTTAAATATGATATTTATTAGTGCTTAGGTAAAGACCAAATTAAATAGACATTTTGATGTGAAAAGTACGCATGCCATTGCTAAAGAGAAACCAGTGGATGTGTTGTACACATTTCCAGAAAGCGTTTGATTAGGTGGCACATCCAAGATTATTATGGAAAATGAAAGCTGATGGGTTGCAAGGTGGCATATTGACAGAGAGAAAATTGGGTTAGCTGACAGGAAACTGAGCAAGCAATAAATGGTTCATTTTTCTGATTGGCAAGATGTAAGGAATAGTGTGAAGAGTAAGAAGCAACTTGATTAAAACGTACAAGATCCTGAGGGGTCTTGACAGGCTGCATGTGGAAAGGATGTTGACTGAGAAACATAGAATATAAGAGTAGGCCATTTATCATTTAAACCTGCTTCGCCATTCAATATGATGATGGCTAATTTTCCACCTCAAGACTCTGTTCCTCCTTTCTCCCCATATCCTTTGATCCCTATAGTCCTAAGAATTATATCTACATTTTTCTTGAAAATCTTCAATGTTTTGACCTCTACAGATTCCTTCAACCTAGGGATCATCTGGTAAAACTTCTAACACCTCCTGCACCTGTGTGCTTTTAGTGACTGGTGTACAAGGATACCCAGGTCTTCTTCTTCTCTGCCTTTCCCAGGTAATAACCTAGTTCCCTGTTTTTTTGGTAAACGGATAATCTCACTTATCCACATTATACACTCGTTCAGCTTATCCAAATTATGCTGAAGCATCTGTGCAGCCTTCCTGCAGCTCACCTTCCCAACCCAGCTTTATGTCATCTGCAAACATGGAGATATGACATGTAGTTTCCTCATCGAGATCATGAATATGTTGTGATTGGCTGGAGCTCAAGTATTGATCCCTGTGGTATCTCACTAATTACTGTCTGGCTCCTAGGAAAAGACCCATTTAGCCCTGCTTTTTGTTTCCTTTGCCAACCAGTTCGCAATTTATTTCAGCGCACCAAAGGCCTTCTGAAAATTCAAGAAAACCATGTCCACTGGCTCCCCCTTTTCCATCTGACTAGTTACATCCTCAAAAAATAAAATTTAGCATTTCTCGAGTATATCTTCCCCTTTGTAAATCCAGGCTGAGTCTGTCTGATCTTGTCACTATTCTCTAAGTGCTTTGCTGTCAAATCTTTTATCATGGACTCTAGCATTTACCCCACTATCTTTGGATTAGTGGTGCTGGAAGAGCACAGCAGGTCAGGCAGCATCCGAGGAGCAGTAAAATTGAAGTTTCGGGCAAAAGCCCTTCATCAGGAAGGGCTTTTGCCCGAAACGTCAATTTTACTGCTCCTCGGATGCTGCCTGACCTGCTGTGCTCTTCCAGCACCACTAATCCAGAATCTCGTTTCCAGCATCTGCAGTCATTGTTTTTACCCACTATCTTTGTCAGGCTAATCAGTCTATAATTTCGCTGATTTCTCTCTGCCTCACTTTAGCTGCCTTCCATTTCAGAGGGACTCTTCCAGAGTCTATGGAGTTTTGGAAGATGACCATTCATGCATCTGTTATTTGTAGGGCTACTTCCTTAAGTACTCTGGGATGAAGTTTATCAGGTCCTGAAGATTTATCTGCCTTCAATCGTGTTAGTTTCCCCAACACTATTTCCCTATTAATACTAATTTCTTTCAGTTTCTCCTTCCCATTAAACCCTGTGTTTTCCCTCCATACTTTTTTAGGATATCATTTGTCTAACTTTCTGAATGCAAGTGTGTATTTAATTGGTCTGCTATTTCTTCTTTCTCCATTGTAAATTCCCATTTCTGACTGTATTCATCTTTAAGAATCATTTTCTCTTCACGTACCTATAGAGGCATTTACTATCTGTATGTTTCTTGCAAGCTTACACTCGTACTCTATTTTTCTGCCTCTTAATCAGTATATTTGTCTCCCTTGAACCTAAAACTTTTCTCATTTATCAGGTCTGACGCTGTTTTTGGCCAATTTGTACACCTCTTCCTTGGATTTAGTTCTATCGCTAATTTCCTTGTTCTCCATGGTCTGACCATGTTTCTCATTTTATTTTTATGATAGATTTGAATGAATAGCTTTTGCAGTTCATCTACGTGGTCTTTAAATATTTTCAATAACCTGTTTACCATAATCCTTTTAAAGAACAATCCCAATTTAACAGCTAGCTCGTGCCTCATACTATTGTAATTCCCTTTATTTAAGTTCAGGTCTGTAGTCTTAGAAACAATTACATCACTCTCTCTCTTTAATGAAGAGTTCTATCCTATTGTGGTCACTCTTCCCTATTGGCTCATGCACAACTAGATGGTCAATTTTTCCTTCCTTGTAACATAATGTCCAGTCAAGGATGGCCTTATCTCTCATTTGTTCCTTAATGTGTTGATTCATAAAGCTATCCTGTAACCAGTCCAAGAATTTCTCTTTTACAATATTGCTACTGATTTGCTTTGCCCAATCTATATGCATTTAAAGTCACCCAAAATTACAGCCATACCTTTATTGCTTACACGTCTAGATCTGTGACCTCCAGTATTAGTACCACAGTTTGCGGATCTATATACAACCCTACTGCCATTTTCTGCCTGTTGGTGTTTCTAAGCTCAACCCATACAGATTCTGCTTCACCAGAGTGGATATCTGTCCCCTCAATCGCATTAATTTCCTTTTCAATCACCAGTGATTTTATCCATTTTATTATGAATGCTTCGTACATTACAGCACAAAGTCTTAAGGCTTATAGTTTTAGCATTTTTAGTCACAATTACTCTGGCTGCAGGAGAACCTAGAACTAGGGCTCACTGTTTTAAAAAGAAACTTGCATATTTTATATAGCGATGAAGTTTTTTTTTCTTAATGAGAATCTTGAGACTTTGGAATGCTTTTGCTTAAAAGATCAATGCAATAAAAGTCTTTGAATACTTTAAAAGCAGATGGTTTGGATGGATTTTTGATTAACAAGGGAATGAAAGGGAGTAGGTGGGTATGTGTAGTAATCAGATTATCCATGATTCTACTGAATATTGGTGCAACTGAGTGACCTCCTACTCCTAATTTCGTTTTTTTGAAAAAAAAACATTTCGTTATATAAACATTAAAAAAAAAGGGCACGTATGTTTCATCACAAGGTATCTGTCATAATATTGCTAATGACACTGGTCAGATTATCTGAACCAGTTAAATGAATAAGTAGATTAGATTTAGATTATTTACAGTGTGGAAACAGGCCCTTCGGCCCAATAAGCCCACACCGACCCGCCGAAGCGCAACCCACCCATACCCCTACATTTACCTTTAACCTAACACTACGGGCACTTTAGCATGGCCAATTCACCTGACCCGCACATCTTTGTGACTGTGGGAGGAAACCGGAGCACCCGGAGGAAACCCACGCAGACACGGGGAGAATGTGCAAACTCCACACAGTCAGTCGCCTGAGTCGGGAATTGAACCCGGGTCTCTGGCGCTGTGAGACAGCAGTGCTAGCCACCGTGCCGCCCACAAAGTAATAACAGATTTTGATATAAATGGTGCATTTATGGGTTTAGATGTGATTGTTGGGTATTCATGTGAAGTGAATGCCTGGAGTGTAAAACTGATGTTAATGCTGTGGTACAGTACTGTGCATCAGGATACATTTCACTGCAACTTAAATTAGATTGTTACATGTTTATAACTTTGTATGTAAATGGAGTACCCTGTTTTCAAACAGCATTGATATGTTTCTTGGGTTTCCAGCAAAGTGATCACAAAAGGAAGAGCTTATTATGGGAGAGATTCACAAGAGATTCACATAGACTTGTTTTTGTTGGAGGAAGACAATGTTTAAAGTAACAAGTAGCATAGATAATCTCTGGTCATGAGGCTGAATTAGACTAGCAGACACAAATAAAACAATTTTCTGAAGATTAATTTTGACTCCTGTGGAATATTTGGAATAGATTCTCATGTTTATTTATTAGCCAGCCTTTTACCTAAGTTAACAACCAAATTGATATGTGATACTCTGAAATGGTCAAATACACAATGAAACACAATAGCTTCTGAGTTGCAGGAACTATGGAAATCCTTGCTGGCAGTACAGGGATGGAAACATAACACAGTAAAAATAAAGTTGTCATAGTCTTAGATGATAGGGTGCTCTCACTTTACAAAGAGAATACTGATGGTGGTTAAACCTGAGGGTCACCACACCTCTGGCAGGAAGAGACTGAAAAGGCGAATCCTTCATGCTAACTTCAGCCAATGCAGGGATAATCCATGCTGTTGGCATCACTCTGCTTTGCAAACCAGCTGTCCAGTTAACTGAGCAAAATGACTCTCCACCTCCTGCCCTTACATAGGGTGTACTTGAATACCTGCAGTTTGGAGACAAAGTACAGCACTGTTCCTCAGTGATTTAAATAGCCTTCTCTTGAGTCTACAATAAGAAAGATTCCCTGTGTTCTATAGAAGGAATGACAGAATAGCCCTATATTATAAACATTGCAATCTTCAGGCCATTTGTTTACTTTCCCCAATACTTCCCTATGCCAAGCACCATAAAGCTGGTGGCAATCTTGGTTAATTGTGATGTAACCACTTGGAGGACACTGATAACCTGGAGGTCACTTTTTGTTATTGCTTTCCCCTCAGAGCAAAACTGTTCTCTGCATTCCTCAGAAATCTAGCTGAGACTTTTCACTGCCACATGGGTAATTATTGCCACCCTATACACCTTATGTGAATGGGTTGTGAGAAAAGATCTGAATTCTATCTCTATTTAGTCTAGATCAGCATGAGGGTTCTACCCAAGGAATGCTGCATTGTTGGAGATGTCACCTTACAACTAAAAGGTGCACTTATTGATTCAGATGGACATTTAAAAAACTGAAAGGTGAAATACTTTGAAATGCCATATCTTCAGGACATAGAGTCAGAGTCATGGAGGTGTACAGCACGGAAACAGACCCTTCAGTCCAACCCATCCGTGCTGACCAGATATCCCAACCTAATCTAGTCCAATTTGCCAGCACCTGGCCCATATCCCTTCAAAACCTTCTTATTCAACATCCCAATGTACTTCACAGTCAATTGTTTTTGAAGTACAATCATTATTGCTGTGTAAGCACAGCAGCAAATTTGTGCACAGCAAAGGAATGAATAACTGAACAATTGGTTTGTTTTTTGATGGTGTTGATTCCAGCAAAAATATTAACCAACACAACAGAATGGCCCCAGGTGTCACCTTTGTAAGGTGTCACAGAACATTTTATGTCCATGAGGTGATTGCTTGGGTTTTAAATTCATTTCTCAGCTGAAAAATTGCATCACTGTGAGACAACGCATTGGAATCAAAAGTACTAAATTGTGAGGCCACCGAAATTGTCAGTTCTGAGTTGCACTCCTAGATGGTGTGAAAACAATTCCATCCAGTGATACCTTTTCCCCTTAGCTGATCACAGCAGCTATGGAGAGACTGCTTATTCCCAGAATGGGAAGGCTACAAACAATCTCAGGGAATTCCATCAGAAAATGTCTCTGAGTTTGATTAGTTCAATTTTCACCTCTTCAAACTTTCTTGCACTGTAGACATCATTCTTGTTCATGAAGGTCAGCAAAATCCAGTCACACAGGAATGAACCCTAAGTTCAGGAAAAAAAAAGTAATTTGTTTTTATTCTCTTAGGATATGGGCACTGATGCTAGACTAGCATTTACTACTGATCTCTAATTTCCCTGGAGAGGTTGGCAGTGAGCTCTTGGGACGCAAGGTCCACCCACAGCATTGTTAGGGAGGAATTGCAGTATAGTTCCAATTCAAGGTGGTGTATGTCATGGGGGGGAGCTTGCAAGTGATGATGTTCCTATGTATCTGTGGTCCTGGATCTTCAAGGTAGTGGTCCCATATATCTACATTGGTGGGGGCGCTGTTACCCAAGAGTTAACCTTGGGTTTTTTTTCTGTCTAAACTTTTCTGGGTAACTATTCAAGTAAGTCAACTATGCAAAGTCTCCAACTCTAACTTAGACTGTACTCCTATTTCCCTTTCTAAACGAGTGAGTTTCAGAGCATTACTTAAATAAAGTGAGTGTCACAGATGATATTTATTTTTGGAATGATCAAATTCTTCCCGTAATATTTTAAATGATCAAATCATAGATAAAGTGTGTGATAGTCATATCATGCAGACAATTTCTGACCTGGACCGAAAAAGTTATCAGCACTCACCAATCTGCAAATCTCCCTTATGAATTGAATTCTAATTGGCCTTCAGGTATTTACTTACTTAGTAATTAGGCTTTACATCATTGTTTAAACACAGTTTCACCTTAGGATTATGTGAACTGATACATTTTCCAATATAAAAATGTATATTGAGTTATACCTTGAGCAAAAGTCACAAAACCTCCACTAGTATATAAAATGGAAAGAAAACTTGAAAGTACTTACAACTCCAATAGATGTGAGGGCTGCAGCAATATTAATAACTGTTGGTACAACATCAAACTTCCCTGCCTAGAAGAAATAAAAATCAAAGAATGTTTACTTTCTATTCTCTAAGATTGCAACTGAGTTTCTTTAGTTTTGTTTTTAAGATGTCCATTTAAATGGACACTATATACTACATTAATTAGAACATGTCTGGGATGTTTGGAATGATGCATTGTGGCAATACTAAAATACCAGAGTCAGCAGCCACACAGGATAAAGTTCCTGGAATCTATTGATTTGTAGATCCGAGGTAAAAATGCTGTGAAGTATCGAAGCGTTCCTTTGCATCTGATCCCCAGAAGGAGGCAAAATAGAAAGTAACACCTTTGCTGAGTTGCTATGTTTCTCACGTATTAATTGAAGTGTAGAAACTGATTGCTATCTTGATCAGAAAAGTTTTGTGGTGTGAATACATCAACAGATAGAGAAATGTAGAAACATAAGACCTTGATACTCCATTTTCTATTGATGTACAGGTAATAAGAGGCTAAGATACAATACCTGAAATAATAAGTATGTAAGATATACAAAGGGTATGGGTGTGTGATATGCACTAACAATGCTGCATGTTGGTTTCTAATTGGGCAATTCCTTATGATCTTCAATATACTAGCATTGAAACTTTAAAATGTTTTTCATCTCTTTACCTTTTTGTTTTCTCCAAAGTATCCACATATTATTCAGGTTAGTTCATCAATTGATGAGCAATTGCATAGTTAATTCAGTAGGTATAGTATATTCAATGCATTACTCCAAATTTCCTTAGTAGAATGAGGACCACAGCTGCAGAGGAAACATTATCACTTACAAGTGATACACTTTAATTACAAACCATTCTGACTTGGGCTTATATCACTACAAAGTCACAAAAACTGGGTCAAAATTATGGAATTTCCTACTTTACTGCAATGATGGTTTATTAATACCACAGTGGGTTGCAACAATTTGAGAGTATACTGACTACCACTTTCTGAACGGCTTCTTGGGATGGAAGATAAATCTTGGCCTTACCAGTGAATGTCTATATCCCAAGAATACTAGGGTTGCATTCTGTGAAATTATGCAAAGTTCCTGTTTATTCAACACATTTTTTTGCTATGAGTTCACATAGTTGCTTTCTCACAGGTTAAAGTTTTGTTGTGTATAACTGATTGGAGTTATTGTTCATTCAGTACATTATAACCTTACAGAATTATTGATCATTCTGTTAAGGAATGATTGGTTATTATCTGTGTTGTTGTGTAGAAAAATTACTCATTCAGTAAAGAGTTAGTCTGACTTCCAAATACATCTTTATGGACTTATGTGTCATCATGACCAAGTAACATTTGCGTTACACAACGGCCAGGCAATGTCCATCTCCAATAAGAAGCAATCTAACCAATGCCCCTTGACATTCAATGTTGCAAACAATGAATTCCCCATTATCAACATCCTGAGGGTTAACATTGGCCAGAAGCTCAACTAGACTTGTCACATAAACACAGTGGCTATGAGAGCAGATCAGAGGCTAGGATTACTGTGGAGAGTAACTTAATTCCTAACTCCCCAAAGTCTGTGCCATCGACAAGGCATTAGTCAGGATTGTGTCAGATGGTATCACATCCACAATCATCCACTCCTTTCACCACCAATGCTCAGTAGCAGCAGTGTGTACTATCTACAAGATGCATTGCAGGAATTCTCCAAGGCTGCTGAGATATTTTTCTTCCAAACCCACAAGCATTCACACCTGGAAGTGCAAGGGCAGCATATACATAGGAATACCATCACCTGCAAGTATTATTGCCTCGACTATTCATCCAGGGATCCAGGTAATGTTATGGGGACACTGGTTCGAATCTCACCATGGCAGATGGTGGAATTTGAATTCAATTTAAAAAACTGAAATTAAGAATTACTGATAACCATGAAATCATAGTCAATTGTCAGAAAAATCCATCTGGTTCACCAATGCCCTTCAGGGAATGAAATCTGCTGTCCTTACCTGGTCTGTCTATATGTGACTCCAGACCCATAGCAATGTGCTTGACTCTCAATTGCCCTCTGAAATGCAAGCCATTTAGTTGTACCAATCACTACACAGCCTCAAAGATATGAAACCAGACGGATCTCCTGGCATCAACTGAGTGAATGCTGGTGGATAATTAAATAACTCACTGGAGGAGGAGGAGGCTCCACAAATACTCCATCCTCAATGATGGAAGAGCCCAGCAGGTTGGTGCAAAAGGAAAGAATGAAACATTTGCAGCAATCTTCAACCAGAGATGCTGAGTGGATGACCTATCTTGGCCTCCTCTAGTGGCCCCAGACACCTGTCTTCAACCAATTTGATTCACTCCATGTGATATCAAGAAATGGTTGGACACTCTAGATACTGCAAAGACTACAGGCCCTGACAACGTTCCAGCAATAATACTGAAGACTTGTGTTCCAGAACTTGCCTCTCCCTTAGCTAAGTTGTTCCAATGCAGTTTCAACATTGGCATCTACCCAACAATGTGGAAAATTGCCCAAGTAGGTCCTAGACATAAAAAGCAAGACAAATCCAACCCGGCAAATTACTACCCCTTGAGTCTACTATTGATCATCAGTAAAGTGATAGAAGGTATCTTCAACAGTGCTATCAAGCAACACCTGCTCAGCAATAACCTGCTCAGTGACACCCAGTTTGAGTTCCACCAGGACCACTCTGCTCCAGACCACATTACAGCCTTGGTTCAAACATGGACAAAAGAGCTGAATTCCAGAGGTGAGATGAGAGTAGCAGCCCTTGACATCAAGATTGCATTTGACTGAGTGTGGCATTGAGGAGCCCTGGCAAAACTGGAATCAATGGGAATCCGGGAGCAAACACTCTGGTGGTTAGAGTCGTGCCTGATACATAGGAAGATGGTTGTGGTTTTTACAGGTCAGTCATCTCAACTCCAGGACATCTCTGCAGGAGTTCCTCAGGCAGTATCCTAGACCCAACCATCTTAAGCTGTTTCATCAATGACCTTCCCTCCATCCTAAGGTCAGAAGTGGAAATATTTGCAAATGGTTGCACAATCTT
This sequence comes from Chiloscyllium plagiosum, assembly GCF_037043375.1. Lineage (NCBI taxonomy): Eukaryota > Metazoa > Chordata > Chondrichthyes > Orectolobiformes > Hemiscylliidae > Chiloscyllium > Chiloscyllium plagiosum. Next base: position 20,797,760 of record NW_028270162.1, on the reverse strand, counting down.
CCGCACCATTCGCAGCTCCTCAGATCCTGAAACTGTCCATATTCAAATGAAACAAGATCCAGACAATATCCAATTTTGGGCTGATGGGTGGCAAGTAACACTCGCCACCATCACCAATAGGAAACAATCTAACCACTGTCTCTTGACATTCAATGGTGTTACCATCACTGAACCCCCCACTGTCAACATCCTGGGGGTTATCATGGACCAGAAACTCAACTGGACTCACCACATAACACAATGGCTACAAGAGCAGGTCAGAGACTAGGAATACTGCAGCGAGTAACTCACCTCCTGACTCCCCAAAGCCTGTCCACTTGTCTACAAAGTACAAGTCAGGAGTGTGATGGAATACTCACCACTTGTCTGGATGGCTGCAGCCCAAGCAACACTCAAAAAGCTTGACACTATCCAGAACAAAGCAGCCCACCTGATTGGCATTTCATCCACAAGCATCCACTCCCTCCATCACCAACACTCGGTAGCGGCAGTGTGTGCTATCTACAAGATGCACGGCAGAAATTCACCAAAGATTCTCAGACAGCATCTTCCAAACCACTTCCATGACCACTTTCATCGAAAAGGTCAAGGGTAGCAGATATAATGGGAACACCACCACCTCAATATCCCGCCAAGACATTCACCATCCTGACTTGGAAATATATTGCCATTCCTTCACTATCGTTGGGTAAAATTCTTGGAATTCCCTCCCTAATGGCATCCCACAAATGAATTATTGTTTTAAACTTAGAAACATATTGCCGTTCATTCATTGTTGCTGGATCAATATCCTGGAATTCCCACCATAAGGGCATTGTGGTCTATCTACAACACATAGATTGCAGCGGTTTAAAAGGCAGGTCCCATCCACTTTCTCCAAGGCAGGCTCGGACTAGCAATAGATGCAGGTGGGCCAGTGGGACCCATGTCCCACAAGCGAATTTTTATAAAGCTGCCTTTACCACTTCTCTTATCCTGCCCGTCAGGCCTAATTTAATCTAATGTTCTTCCCTGTCTAGACATAAACATAGGAACAGGAATCAGCCATTCAGCCCCTTGATTTTATTCTACCATTCCATGAAATCATTGCTCATCCATATACCTGCTTTTGGCCCATATCTCTTAATACCTTTGCTTAATAAAACCTATCCCAGATTTAAAATTAACAACTGACCCAACATTCACTTCTGTTTGTGGAAGAGATTTCTAAACATCTACCACCCTTTGTTTGTAAAAGTGCTTCCCTACAGCTCTCCTGAACAGTATGGCTCTAATTCTCAGACCAAGCCTCCTTGCTCTATGACCCTCAATGAATGGGAAAAATTTATCTGCCCTGCTTTTTTCTGTTAATATTTTGATCAGATCGCCCCTTAACCTTCTAACTTCAGGAAAATATTCTTTCACTTCCTCCTATGTCCTTTCTATATGCTGCACCAAAGAATCATAACATGGCAAATTACTGTGTTCTAGAAGAATATTAAGCAATATCCAGCTTTACCTGATGACATTCGAATATATTTAATTTGTTACCACTGCTTGCCTAACATTCAGGGTGGATTGAATCCAAATGATGGGCATGAATTTTGGGGGAGCAGCCCAGGATTGGTAGGGACCCAGGACACAGGTGAGTCAGGACAGGTCAAGTGTCATGGAGTGAAGGTTGCAGGCAAGGAGAGGGATGACTCTCAGCAGGCTTTCCTCTTCCTGATATTGGGTCCCTTGATCAGGATTGTGTGCTTTCCAGATTCTCTGGTGACTGCCACTTGGTGAATAGTAGCAGTGGTGGGTGATTCCTTTAAGTGGACATTAATTGCTTATTTAATGGCTTTCGTTGGTGACAGTGGGAAGGCCTTTCTGTCTTGGACTTATTCACTGCAGGAGGGAGGGATGACACCACTATCTGTAATTGGCACCATCCCAAACAATTAAATGCCCAGTGCACCCTGCCTCCACACCCTCCCAAATTCAGGGCCAGCTCTGAAATTAGTAGAAATTTCATCCAAGTATGTCCCTGCCACCACTATAAACCTGAACTAATTTTTGGCTCGTGTTCTAAAATGTACTATGTACCATTCTCCCATTACACCTCTGCTTGCTGACATTCACTGTTTCCTGGTCTGGCTCAATTTACAATTCTCATCTTTGATGGCAAATCCTTCCATGGTTTGTCATTCCCTCCTTCTGTTATTCCATCCAGGCTAATAATAATCACCAGGATTCCTGGATTCCTCAAATTCTACCTATTTGCGCAGAATCTGCAACTTTGCTCTACCACTGACTGCTATTATCATCAGCTGCCTGAACCTTGGAATTGCTCTATCTGTAGAATTCGCTGTCTAATTCTCTCTATTTACTATTTTTCTTCCCTTTAAAACATTCTTTCAAATCAACCACTTCCACCAAAGTTTTGGTCATCTGTCCCAGTAGGCCCCTAAAATGACTTATAATCAATTTTATTTTGACAATGTTTTGCAAAATTGATGGTGCTATTTAAATCTCAGTTTTTATAATTGTACTCCTTGCTGGGTAAGATTATTTCCTTTGATTTTCTGTTTTGTCTCAAATGCTAAATAATTTGAGAATCAACTTATTCAGCAGCGCTCAGGTGAAGGAAATATTTCAATAATATATACAATATAAGTCACTGTGCTTTTAGTGGTAGTTTCAGTTAGTAGAGTAATGATTGATCAATGCTGGATCTACAAACAAACAGCTTTAATGGTTCATGGGCAGGGTGTGATTCTGGGCTGTTTTTTAAGTTTTTCAATTTGAGGTAATGCAACTGAATGGAACGCCCTTGTTGTGCCTCCAGCTAATTCAGGTGACTTTCTAGTCTATATGGTTCAACCCTACACCATGTGGTGAAATCCTATTCTAAACACTCATAAATTTAGTTTTGTTTAGTGTGTGTCTTTGCTTTCTGAAGCAGCATTCTGTTTTCAATAATAAAAAGTCAGAGTTTACCAATTTGGTTTTAATTATTTCACTTCATAATCATAATTTTAACTTGAAGGCTTTGAGGCAGCATGTGAGAGAGAACTACTTTCCAATTGAATCTTTGAACACTGAAACAGTTGGGTTTCTGTGTTTAGCTTTATTTACATATTGTGGATGAACTGCGTGATGTCTCGGGTAGGAAACTAAATCTTCTGAGGAACCATAAACCACACGCCAGGACTGCAAGAAACATCAAGTAACATTTAATGTTTCAACTTCAAGAGGAGCGACAACATTATTGAGCCTCAGAGGAATGCAAATAAGTGGATGAGAGAGTGACAGGGAAATCATGTTGAGGGATGCAGGAATGGAGATCCTATTAGACCAAGCTTGGAAAACAAAAAAAGATGTTTTTGTTCATGTGATGAACAAGAAGCTGTCAGGTAAATAATTGCCAGCAGCATGTACTACATTACCTACCTGAGGTGCTGCGAGAGATTCAGTAACCTCACCAGATATGTTAGGGTAGGCAATGCCCCCAATACATTTTTTTTTAATTGTGCAGAATATGTTATGCCACTTGCTTGGAAGCTATATCTGGTCAACAAGCAAAAGTCTGCAAGAATACAGCAGCATCAAGAGGTGGAGAAGTCAACGTTTCAGGTGTGATATTCCTTCAGCACTGGGGGGTGGATGTACATGGAGCTGCAGATAAAGGGGTTGGGACAGGGTGGTGAGGTAGCGGTAGATTCACCTGCCTTGCCCACCTGCTCTCTCCCCACCCCCTTTATTTGCAGCTTCTCCTTACACACATACACCCAGTCGTGAAGAAGGGCCACACCCAAAACATTGACTTCTCCACCTCCTAATGCTGTCTGGCTTGCTGTGTTCTTGCAGCCTCGTGCTTCTCTATCTCGGATTCCACCATCTGCAGTCTTTCTTTTTGTCTCCAGAAGCTATACCTGACTGGTTATTAGTCAGCCAGAAGATTTCATTGCATCATCCTTTGCTTTTTCGTGCCAAGCATAAAACTGATCCCTGACAACTCTGCCATTTATTAAAACACTGTCATTTGTGTTCATGCCAATGTACATGGCATATGTACTGGGCTCATTTATGTGGCAGATTGCTCAGCTCCAGTGAATAGTTTGTTTCTTCTGGAAAAGAATGCCCATAGGAGAGGGCTAAAGCCACATTAGACCAACTCATTCCCTCAATATTCTAGATTCCCTCATCAAATCCTAGGGTAATAGGGTAATAGTTCAGAAGAAGCAGGACATTCTCATCCAAGCTGACAATATGTAGTCAACTTTTCAATTTAATCACATTGTCAACCATTATTTACTGCTTCCATAACAGGAATTGAACTTCAATCACTCCATAACAGGAACATACATGGCATAGCAAAATAATGTACTTGTCATGTTAGCTACTTCATAATCTTTATCACTTCTCTGTTCTTTTCATCCATCAGATGATTCCAAGTTATGAATCAAGAAGAGGGATATGGAAAATCCTTGTAATGAGACCCCATATAATGCTATCTTCTCTAGTAATACAGCCAGACATTCATGCAGGATTTAAAAATGATTTGGTATTTCATTTGCCCTCTGAGCACAAGTGAGTAAGAGCAGTGTTGATGGCATCAGATAAATGGACACAGAGGTGGAAGTTATATTGGTTTTGCTGGTTTTATTAGCATCTTTTGCTAAAAATTGTCCAAATCATTGCAAAGGTATGAGAATGTCAAGTATCAATTCTATTCAGCGCCCAATCAATTCCCACAATTCCTACATTTGTTTAAGAATAAATGTGCAAGAAACTGACCCATCCCCTCAACTGGCTACAGTCTCAGAATAGGTTGATCACTATTCCCAAATATATGCTAATTAATCATTTGCAGGCCCCCAAAGTCAGTTCTGAAATTGAGAAAAAGGGTGCTATAAGGCATGTGTAAACACATTTTGTTAACTAAGAAATTGACTAGAAGTTTCTAAACTATGGTTAGCTACCTTGTGGGTACATAATGTATCTCTGGGATGAATATATGGAAGAAGTTCTCTCTCTCTCTCTCTCTCTCTCGCCTGCATCACTGATTCCCTCAGCTTACTTTCAAATCCCCGTGCTATCTTTTTGCAAGTAGTTCCTCTACTTAGTCTCATTCACACTCTGCTTATTCTCACTGCATTTACAGAGATGTACAGAATTGAAACTATCCTGCAGCCATGCTGGGATAACTGGGGAATGTCAATATTGGGGGTGGTGAATAGAGTAAATTTCCAGAAACTTTGTTTTCATGCAGTGAAGCAGACTGTTGGAACCTGCCTGCTTTTTCTCATCAGAGAAGAAAGAAGTTATTTTTTGAATCTCACTATAACATGCTGGTTATTTGCATCAGCAGCTGCAGAATATCAGGCACTGACATGATGATTATAGTTACTTTATCATAATATTTGCACCTGTTACTCTCTTTGACTATGAACCATATATCTCAGAAACTAATGGTGGATTTCAATAAAACTTGGTGCGTAGTTAGGGTATGGAAGAACTGATTTTTTTTCTGTTGAATATATGGATCAAATCCTGGATTTCTTTTAAAAACAATGTTGAAGAATGTTAAGGTGGTGTGACAAAGCAGTATTCTACTGAACGTATACAGTGGAGCATATACCTCTATCATGCTGAGTCAATTCAATGTTGTTACAATGACACAGCTCTTTCTTGAGGCTTTTCTATGCTTGATTAATATACTTTAAATACAAAGCTAGAAAGAAAAAAAAAGTGCTTCCATTGCACTAAAGAGGCTTCAGCCAATCCACATCCAACAATCTGCTCTGAAAACTCTGACCCCATTTGATCAGCTGTGACAAATTGCACCACAGCTGCTGAGATAATCCACAATATTCTAAAGCAATTATAAGTTTTCTAAATAAAACTTATATAATTATTTTTAACAAATTGTTTCACATTGTTAACAAGTGCTTTCAAAAATTCCTGGATCTGAATCCACACCCTCACCAAGAGTGAATTACTTCTTCCTTAGGCCGTATCTTATTTGTGTACTGCATTTTTAAAAAACTCTGTCCATTAGTTTTTGAAAAAAAAGAGAAATGCTTTCCAAACTTTTCATCTTGCACTCTTCAAGCACAAGAATGTAAGTTGCTCGCTTTGAAATTTGGTGCTGTGCAACAGAAAATAGACTGACTGGTTGTCAGGTTGACTCTGATAATCTCAACCAATGACATAGAGAATGCAGTGAGAAACTGTGCCCCAATGCTTTTGTTTAGTTCAAAACTCAAAACACAATGTTTAATGTCAGCTGTGTTTCTGTGACTGAACATCACTTGCTGAACAATCCCACGCATGCTACAAATTACATTAACAAGCAATTTAAGATTACCAGTCAGTTCACAGTGTGGGTCAGTTAAGCTTTACTAAATGCTATATACATTCAAAAGTAAGGCCCTGTCTCTATTGCTCTCTTAGAATTCAGAATTCATATGTATGTCCTGCCAAATACAAGATGAGAAGTTTTGATAGCATGTCCCATTTTCTGGCAATACTCAACTTCTATACCACAAAGAGGCTAGTTTTGATATATATTGCTTATAGACAAACAGAGTTTTTTCGCTTTTATTCATAGCTGGGCTAGTTTCTAATGTCCTTGAGAAGGTGGTGACAAGTTGCCTTTTTGGGGTTCTGTAATCCATTTGCTGTAGGTACATCCACAATGCAGTTATGAGGGAGTTGTAGGACTACCAAGAAGGAACCAAAACACTGCTTTCACCCAATTTCAGTGCATTTTGGTTTTACACTTTTTGGGAAGTGAAACTTCCAGTTGCTCTGTTAAGATTGTATTTTTTTCATTTTTAAACTTACCTCTCAGAATCAAGATCACGATGAAGCAGATGCTCCTAAGAATGTTTCTTAGGTTAAGTATTCAATGCTTTTTTTTATTTTGGCTTGTTGCCTAATATTTCCTCTATCTTTCAAGGTGCTTGTTCAACTATTATAGAAGTATTCTAGAACAGGCTGAGTGTTCCAGACTTTTTTTTTGTGAGATTGATTATTAGGTATTTGCTGACCCCAATTTAAAACTAAAAACCACAATTAAGTGAGAAGCAGTGTCATTAAAATCTGAAATGCTTGAATTACCATTTTGACATCTTTGATGTAGCAAAAGATTAAAGCAACTGCATAAGTAATTCTATTTTTTAGACAAAGTTAGTATTGCAAAACTAGTGTCTCTGAATTTCACTCAGAAGGTGGATATGTTCCATTTAGTAATTACAATGGTGTAGGTTGATCACATAAGTTTGTATTGGGGTTGGTTCATGTTACTGAACATTGCTGTATCTTGGAATGTTAGATATGAAGGTAAGACTGGTACCTTTATTATTCAGAGTAGATTTAGCTTACACTCAATGGTTTGGTAACTATGTTTAAGTGAACCTGGTAGGAATTATCTATTCTGCATCAAAGGAAAAGAACAAACAGCAGATTTTACTACCCTTTCACAATTCTTTCTGCGGTACCCTACCAAAGTCATGACAAAAGATTAAGAGAAGCTCCTAGACATGTCATCCCTTGACAATCCATCAATCAAAATTGAGATCCAATAAAAGCAATATGGTGAATTTCAGAGCCAAATGCAAGTACGTAGAATTTCCCAAAGTTTCAGAGAGAGCTGCAATACCTGCAGGATTTTCATCACTGAGATAAAATCAAAGCATCATCCAGTACCTTTATGAAAAATAGAATGTATGACTCCTCTCTTCCAGCACCTATACTCCCAGCATTACTCAATGTTTATAGGAAACAACCTCAGCCATTATATTAATGGGGAACAGTACTATTTAGGCATTGTTCAGGATGTTCCTCTGAATGGCTTGGGGAGAGTAAATGATGATGAGAATAACTAAACAGGGAAAGAAATAAAATATTTAGTCTTTTGATATCAAGAAGAACTTGCTTTTGACAAACAACTTAATTCATCCTATTCACATTGCACTTCCAATTCTCCTCTCTTCCAGCAACAAACAAGACTGTCCATAATCCTGACAGATAATACAAAGCAGTATCTGATGGGGGCTGTTCACTGAATGTCTCTCCCTTCATGACACTGCCTTTTCTGCACAATGGCCCTACATGCTCCATGGCCATCAACCTCCCCAACACACCTCAGAATGGTCAACCACCAGTCTCCTGCATCGTCATACCTACTCTCAGACTAACTCAGCCAAGATCTCGGGTCTTCAACATTTTACTTTAGCAGTGATGGACACCATCAAAAAAGTGGCGCTAGCAAGTCAGGCAGCATTCGAGGAGCAGGACAGTCAAAATTTTGAGCATAAGTTCTCAATGGACACTAGCAGCTCACATGCTTCTTCTAAACCAACCTGGAAGAAGCATGCCAAGAATCTCAGAGATCTAGACAGGATGCTTTCGCACTGACGTGGGCACAGGCATCTTATAGCTCTTAGCTTGTTTTCTTATCATTTGCTGACTTCAGTACTTACTTTCAGACATTCATCCACTGTGGGTGGCATTGCATTCTTAAGTACAGAAGATCCAGAGGAGTCAGGTGCAGGTGGCAAGCCTCTGCAGTTTAGCTTCTTTCAGTACAGAGAAGCAGGCAGCTTGTGACAGTGAGAAACACAGAAGAGTAAGTGTGTCAGACAGACAGGGAGTGAACATGCCACTGTAGGGCACCATGCTACATCATCAAAGCTGCAGCGTGCACCAACAGCTTGCACAGCAAACTTACAGTATGTGCTTCAAGTAAATGACAGTGAATGAAAGTCAAAGGAGAAGAGCCCGACTAGGATGAAAGGGGTACCTCCATTGTCAAGCAACTCCTCCAGTTACACTATAGAGGCCATGGTACGTCAGGCACTTGGTCCAGGAATCTGTGTCTGTGCAGTGAAGGACCTGGGCCATAATCCCTCCTGCAGGCCAAATCCAAGCAGCCCAGGGATTAAAGGTGGGTAAGTCTGGTCAGGGTGGACCACAGACATTCTTGGGGTTTTGTCAATAATGGCCAGGCAGCGATCCAAGGATAAGCAAGCAACTCAAGTCTGGGGATAGCCATCAATGCACTGGGCTGCTGAGGGGGCACTGTGACAGGGGGCAATTGCAGATAGTAACATGGCACCTCATAGGGAATGGGAGGGCACAGGGAGCTCTTGAAGAGGGGAGTTCAAAGTTACTTTGCCCTTGCATGGGGACAGTATTAGAGCCATTAAGAATATAGAGGTTTCCAAAATCTGAGCTGTGGGGGTGAAGTGGACACATTATTACATGCTGTAATAGGCTCAATCAAAGTGGGAGAGGCTGAAAGGTCATCAAAACCACAAGGAAATAGAACAGAAGCAATGGAAAATGGAATATGAAGGATGGGGAGGGAAATGCATACATCATCGATGTTGGAACCTCACCACGTTGGATCAAAACTACACAGTAACCTGAAAATGCATGTGATTGTATGCTAAATCATCCAGGTAAGTCAATGTTTATTATTCTTTGGAAACAGAGTAAACAAGTTTGATTTTGAGGTTTCTCTGGGGCTAGTACATAAATGTTACCTTCAGTGATAAACTAATGCTACCCATCTGTCTTCAATTTGCATTTCAACAGCAAATTAGTAATTGTCCAAGAATGCTACTGCCTGGTTATGGCCTCAAACAATCATGAGAGTTACACATTATGTACACTAATTCCGGCTTTGTCATGGAAGCTAAATAAGGGTGCTGATAATAAGGAACATGATAGCCAGACTGAAGTTCCCACTTTCCAACCACATTTCACAGCAAATTCTCTAAGAGGATAGCAGGGTGGCTCAGTGGTTAGCACTATTGCCTCACAGCACTCAGGACCCGGTTTCAATTCCAGCCCTGTGGCTGCGTGAGTTTCCTCTGGGTGCTTGGGCTTTCTTCCACAGTCCAAAGATGTGCAAGTTAGATGGAATGGCCAAGCTAAATTGCCCATGGTGTCCAAGGATATGTGGATTAGCCATGGGAAATGGAGGGTTACAAAGCTAGAGTAGAGGGGGATGAGTCTGGGTGGGATGCTGTTCAGGCAGTCACTGTGGGCTTGTTGGGCTGAATGGCCTGTTTCTACACTGCAGGGATTCTATAAACAGTAACACATTGCCAGATTCTCACTCTGAAATGTAAGGATGCAGGACATGGGCTATGATCTATTTCTTTTTGAGTCCTTCATGGTGGATTACAAGCAGAAATCTACCCCCATTGTAGCATAAACACTTTGGTTGTCCATTGTACAACTGGATACGGTCACATTCCCCCAAGCTACTTATGGAGACATGGTTATTATCTCCTTGAGCAGCCTTTATGTCACATTATGTGAGGAATAACATGATGATGGATATGGATGTGAGGACTCAGGACTTCCTTCAACAACATTGTATTATCTTCTGACATTTATAGAGTCATACAGATGTACAGCATGGAAACAGACCCTTCGGTTCAACTTGTCCATGCCTACAAGCTATCTTAGATAAACCTAGTTCCATTTGCCAACATTTGGCCCATTTTCCTCTAACCCCTCCTCATCATCTACCCATCCAAATGTCTTTCAAATATTGTAATTGTACCAACCTCCATCACTTCCTCACTCATTCCATACACACACCACCCTCTGTGTGGAAACATTACCCCTTAGGTCCCTTTTAAATCTTTCCCCTCTCACCTTAAACCCATCCACTCTAGTTTATGACTCCTCCCCATAGCTCAAACTCCCCAACCCTGGCAACACCCTTCTAAATCTTTTCTGAGCCCTTTCAAGTTTCACAACATCCTTCCTAAAGCAGGGAGACCAGAATTGTACACAGTATTTCAAAAGTGCCTAACCAATGTCCTGTACAGCCACAACAAGACTTCCCAACTACTATAATCAATGCACTGACCAATAAAGGCAAGCATACCAAATTCCTTCTTCACTATCCTATCTTCCTTCAACTCCACTTTTGAGGAACTACGAACCTGCACTCCAAGGTCTCTTTGTTCAGCAACACTCCCCAGGACCTTACCATTAAGTGTATAAGTCCTGCCCTGATTTGCCTTTCCAAAATGCAGCAGCTCACATTTGTCTAAACTAAACTCCATCTGCCACTCCTCAGCCCATTGATCCATTTGATCAATTACAGATGTCGTGGCCAAGAATTGAGTGATGTTCTGCAGGAGGACTTGTGGCAATCCCATCCCACTGGCCATTGAGGTATATGTTACTTCAGGGAGTACCTGGTGCTATGTGTGGCAACACCCGATCTTTTACAAATAAATGCATCTGAGATGTTATGCTCTCCATCCTTTCCCAGTGACAAGGAGAGTCCAACAGCCCACGCACTGGGATTCTCCACCAGCAGTGACTTTCCCCAGGTTCAGCGCGCTTTTCAATTGCACCCATATCACTTTGAGGACACCCTCTCGCCGACTTGCAATGTTTGTGAATGGAAAAGGCCTCCATTCCATTACTGTTCAAATTTTATGGTGACCATTGTCTTCAAATTTTGGAGCTATGTACTAGATTTCGTGGGAGCTGCCATTATTCTTATATATTGGAGCTTTTACAGGTGCCTGTCCTCATCCAAGATTCTCAGGCTATTCGGAATTGGCTGCTTGTTATAAGGAATACCCCTCTCCAAACCTTTAAGAGACCATCAATTTAACTCAGAAAGGAAGTACAAAACAAGTAAGATACAAATAAAGAAGGAAAGTATAGTCCAGGCAGGGTTTCTTGCATCATTGTGATATTCTGTATCCCAGACAACTGGAGCTGACAAATGGGGAATGTTTTGGATGGAGACAAAATGGAAGATTGACAACAATCATCTAAGTTTCACAGTGAGGCAGTCCATGGAAGAGCATCTAAAAGAGCAGGACAGACAAAACACCGCCGAACCAGACGGATCAGGGAGAAACTAACAGCCACCCACTTTCAGAATGAATGAGCTGAGTTCAGACTTTGCTTTATTGACGTTGTACTGCTCATCTGGCAAGCAGCCCTGAGAGGTGCAAAGGACATATGGACAGTATTGTTTATGCAGTCCCTTACCTATTGTTTGGCCGAATAAAAGTCTTTTTGTCCATACTATGGTGTGTGTGATATTTTTGTGTGATCCCATTTTAAAGTACCTACACATAATCTTCTCTACACATACTACAAATCTTCTCAAAACTCACTAATACCTATACATGATCTGGCTGACCTGACCACAAGGGACAAAGCAGCAGTGAGACAATGTGCTAACATGGCATGACGCTACTGTTAGGTAGCTCTTAAGGCATCCACAAAGACATGACATCTGAGTGATATGCAGTACAGTCCCTCATGATAGCCACCAGATTAACAAGAGTCCTCATGAAGTTCTGACCCTTCCACCACTGGTGCACTTCAATGTTTCAAGTGCATGCAGATTATGAAGTTGCCTTGATTTGCTTTTCTCTTATATGAGAAACTAGAACTAGGGTCACTGTTTGAAAACAGAAATAAGGCAAAATTTACTTTCAGAGAGTAACGAAAAAACATTCAAGAACTCTGCTTCTGTAACTTTAAGGCAAAGATAGATTCTTGCAAAGTGTGGGGGTAACAATTATTAGGTTAGATGGAAACGTGAATTTGGTGAATTAAGTTATTGGGTTAGATGGGAATGTGAATTTGAGGTTACAGTCAAATTAGCCATGATCTTACTGAATGGACAAAGCAGGCTTGAGGGGCTGAATGGTCTAGTCCCAATTTGTGTGTTTGTATTCATAAAATGAGTGTAAATGTGGAATAATCTGTTCAGGTCAAGGCCCGGATTATTTATTAGTCATTGCCTTTGGTCTCAGTGCCCTCCAGGCTGTAAGCTGTGGTCTAAGAATTGGCAGCTTATCTGAAATGAATAATTCTTGGTGATTGCAGCCTCTTTCATACTTGGGATGTCTGAAGAGGCTGCACATTTTTCCTGGGTGTGACTTAACTAAGTGCTGTGGCAAACATTATACCAAAGCAGACATTGTAACAATGTAAATAAAAATATTTTCTAACAATGATAGGTTATTTACATGGATGTACCACCCATCCATCCTCAGTACGTTTCCTTTTCCTTTTCCCTCCCGTTCTGGCCGAGTACAGGCCCACTCTCAGTAGCTGGGATGCAAAACTTGGTTAGCTGTCCTGAGGAGCCTTTGGGACCTGCTCGCTAAGAGTCTGCTCAGACACAAATACTGATTCCCCCTCTTTGGTTTGTATTGTTGCAGACTCTGTGATCATAGGGAAGTAGATGGAGGATAAGGGCAGCACCGAAGATCCCTGAGACAGAAGCTTCTGTATGTAGAACATAAGAACTAGGAGCAGAAGTAGGCCATCCAGCCCCTTGAGCCTGCTCCACTTTTCAATAAGATCATGGCTGATCTTTTCATGGCCTCAGCTCCACTTTCCCACCCACTCTGGCATCTCTCTAAAAGGGAGGAGCAACTGGAATCATGTCAAGCTCATGGGTCCCCTGTCACCTTGACGCTGAGCACACATTGCTGGTGTATGGGAGTGAAGCTCTGTGCGTATATCCAGCAGCACTTGGCTCGCTATAAGTTGCAATCCGCACAGCAGCATAAACCTTGCTGGGCCCCTCCACTGTTCACTGCAGTTTACAGACTGTGCCTGATGTTCCTCTGCCTGTCTCTGCAGGTTGACCAAATCCCTTACAGACAGAAAACAGAAGCATGTCTTCTGCCTGGGGCTGAGCAAGTGCCAGGTCTCCAGCAGTTCTCGGATTGCCAGAGACCTTGGCTATTTCTTCCTCAACACTTGCCTAGTGCCTTGCTCACTAGAATGTGTCCTCAAATTCAACCTATAAAGTGTACCCACTGAGGTGAAAGTCTCTGAGTTGCTGAAGGGTGCAGGTGTAAACCTTGCCTCCACATCCTCAGAGAGTTCAGTGACCTCCTCCTCAGAGCAGGAGGTGGAGCCGAGGGTCTCTGGTGCTGGCCTATTTGCAGAACGTAGCTGATCACTGCTAGTACTTGGATGAGGGAATTGGTTGTTGAAGACAAATAAAGATTTGTGCAGAAGAAGAATAGTTTAGTGCTTGTAGTAATGGGAGAGCAATACAACATAAATGAGCCGACAGAGTTGGCTGTGCATTAGTGTCTCCCTGGCACAACATGAGCAGTCTTGCACTCCTCCATCCAAATGCACCACTTTCTCCTCACAATGAGCAAGGACCCTGACCTAGTGATGACACCACCATTACAAAACAAGAGTGTGAAGAAGAATCACCAGACTTGAAACATTAACTCTGCTTTCTCTCCAGAGATGCTGCTGGACTGGCTGACTTTCTCCTGCAATTTCAGTTTTTGTTTGTTTTAGTTCTTTGGAACCTGCAGTTCTTGTTTTATTATAGCTATCAAATGGTCTTTTATAGATTAATTGGGTAATTTGCATTTATAAAATGGTGTTATTCAGAAGTAGTCGGCTAGAAACGGCCATAAAAGATGTTTATAATTTTGTAATAAATCAATTTTTCAGCTCTATTAATTAAACTGCATCAGGTCACCTCTTTTAAATATAAGGAACACTTACAAAGAAAAATATTTGAAACATTGCCCAATTATACTCGTTCATAGTAAATCATCTCCAGGACAGCAGCAGAGTAGGAATCATGAGCCAGAACTCATCCATTCCATCCAATTCTTTTCTGTTTTTCTGTCCCTTCTTGTGTGTTTGTTTTTCCTTTGTCTTTTTATCTCCCATCCTTGGGCAACATCAGCGATATCCAGAATGAAAGCCAGCATGGACTCCCGGCCTCAGCGTGGGACTCAAACTCCCAGCCTCAGCGTGGGACTCAAACTCCCAGCCTCAGCGTGGGACTCAAACTCCCAGCCTCAGCGTGGGACTCAAACTCCCAGCCTCAGCGTGGGACTCAAACTCCCAGCCTCAAGGTGAAGCCCGGTATGATCTGGTTGGAAGAACTGTTATTCTGAACTCTTATTTCTCTATTTTTCGAACTTGATGCTGGACTTATTATTTCTGTATTTTTCTAATTTGTTTTTCACTAAGAATTTGTACCTAGGTACTTTGATACCTAAATGACACCATAAGTATTGACTTGTAAACTTTTCTCCATATTCATGTGAGTACATATGACAGTAAAGCTAAGTCTGATTCTAATTCTAAACTTTACATTTAGCAATATGCCAATGTGTTAGAGTAGAAACTTAAAAATAATCACTTTGCAAAACTAGTCCAGTTTTGGACATTGCTATCCACATTATAAATTGTGCCTATAGGGAAGTAGTATTGCATTCTACAAATCGGAACTTCAGCCAATTCCATGTTGTCTTTGAGTCTGTTTTCACACAGATTGTGAGCATGTTAGGGCATGTTAGATTTTAGTAGCTGGGTGATATCTGTACCTGACTGATAGCTATATTTCACAAGCACCTTCTCCGCCAATGCTTTCACAGATGCCAAAAGGTGCAAAGACCAGCTATCCTCATGTAGCTGATAATGCAGGTTAATGACATTGCCATTTTGAGACATCCTTGACAGAGAAACTCCAGCCTGCAATTGGGGGAAGCAGTGCCAGATTCGGAGTTCAATGCTGCAGAGGCTTCAACATTTCAAAATTCAATGTTGGGGAATTGATGAAGTCATTGCAACCTCACTGTAGTACCCAGTAATATATTTTTTCAGATGTTCACTCTGTAAATTTGTCTCTGTTTCTTTGTTAAGGTAATCCCATTCTCCCATAGAGGAGTGGAATATTAGGTTGCAACAAAACCTTTTTTTGATTTAACTCATGTTGGGTGTAACAAGATGAGGTAATTGGCTACACAGCAAAGCTGTATAAAACTGGTATGATTGGCTCTTAAACTTTTTCTGTAGGTGTATCAAATAAAGTATTAGTAGCCAGTTATCAACTGTGTTGATAATCTTTCTCAGAATGGTACTAGATGCAAATCCAGTTGTGAAATGGAATGAAGATAGGTTAGCTATGCTTGCTTACAAAGTGCTTTATTCTGCTGATAGTTGGACAATTCTATCAGGAATGAACAATGTGCTATGATGCTGGATTAATATCCTGGATCTTTTGTTCAATTGAAGCCAAGGCAAATTTCAAATGCTGAATTCAGGAGTGTCAGTATCGAAACACATAAACCATGTTAAAGAAGAAGTATGCCAGGTGGATGATCTCTTCTTAATCCACATTTACATTCCAATTGAATTTTTGAAAAAGAAAGAAAGATCTACAAATAATGTTGAACATTTAAAGATATTTTCTAAATATTCCTGCAGGTGTTGGTGCCTAATCAAATTTAAATTATTTCATTAGAGAATATTTATCACATCAAAAATCTTCAGAAGGCATTTACCAAAGTATCCATGTAAAACTTCAGGGAAGTGGTGGGTGAACATGAAAGTCATTACCAATGAGGAACTCAAAGTTTCTCTTGAATGCAATGAAGCTAGGAGGTGTTCACAAAACATCAGCTTCAGCTTTCCACAAAAGCTGCGGAGTTTTATCAATAACAAAATTCCAACAATGACTCCAACTGTCAGCATTTTCTGTCCATGCATAAGCCTAACAATGTCCCTGAAATTGCTGAAACTATGTCATGTTCAAAATAAAACTATTGACAAATTCACGTAGGAAAACTTCTATTTGCTCAAGAGGATGCACATGTGAAAGGGATATTAACTGATGCTGCCAGCTAGAGGAGCCAAGGAAATGACACCTGCCCTAAAGTTTAGATTTAACCAGCTTAATGCAAGTAACCCATTGGTTGGGCAGAACTAAATATGCAGTTTCAATATAAAATACATGGCAGAATGGAGTTAACTAGAGCAGAAATATAGAGATAGCAAGTTTCATTATCTTTTAATTTCTGAATGCACATAATTGAGTAAATCAGAGATAACTCAAAAAGCTAACTCAAAAACAGGAAGATAGAGTAGAAGCAGAAGACCTTGTTGCAAATGGCTAACCACAATGGAAACTGAGACAAAGACTAAATTAGGCAACAGAAACTGTTCATCTGCAGGTAATGTTTGTTAATAGAGTCATAGAGATATACAGCATGAAAACAGACCCTATGGTCCAACTCGTCCATGCAAACCAGATATCCCATATAAATCTGGTCCCACCTGCCAGGACTTGGTCCATATCCCTCTAAACCCTTCCTATTCATATACCAATCCAGATGCCTTTTAAATGCTGTAATTTTGCCAGCCTCTGACCCTTCCACTGACAGCTCATTCCATACACGCACTACCCTCTGCATGAAAACGTTGCCCCTTAAGATCCTTTTAAATCTTTCCCCTCTCACCATAAACCTATGACCTCTAGCTTTGTAGTCTCCCACCCTGGGTAAAAAACCTTGCCTATTTACCCTATCCAAGCCCCTCATGATTTTATAAACCTAAGGTCACCCCTCAGCCTCCGATGCTCCAGGAAATACAGCCGCATCCTAGTCAACTTCTCCCCAGAGCTTAAACCCTCCAACCCCAGCAACATCCTTGTAAATCTTTTCTGAACCGTTTCAAGTTTCACAACATCCTTCCGACAGGACAGAGAACAGAATTGCATGCAATATTCAATAAGTGACCTAACCAATATCCTGTATAGCTGCAGCATGACCTCCCAACTCCTACACTCAATGCACTGACCAATATCGGCAAGCATATCAAACACCTTCTTCACTATGTTATCTGTGTAATGACACCTAATAGACACTTCAAAGGTTGGCTGTGATTAATTGACTGTGAAATCCTTCAGGCGATCATGAGGTCATGAATTGCACTATGTTAATGCAGGTCCTTCTTAATCTATGTAATAAGGAACACAGAGCAGATTCAAATTGGAGTCTTCCAAAACATTTGAAGAAAAGTTGAAGGAATGGTGTGGAAAACTGATTATTTGTAAAAACCTTTGTGTCCTTTACTCATGATTTATATTGGGAATGCTTGACTCATTAAGAAGAATGTCTTGAGATAATAAATGAAATGTAATCAAATATATTACTATATTACTACTTCTTGATAAACCAATCTCTTATTTGAGTTAAAAGAAAAAGGATTAGCCAATATCTACCAACACAGATGGTAATGTTCTCACTGTCTCTCTCACCCAATGGCATTGGATCTCATTTTTCTCTTGCATCAAATGAGATAAATCTCACTGGTCAATGCCAATCTACCTTTCCAACTTCCATGATCAACACAATACTAAAGTACATCTGATCCTTAGTTTTGGAGTGCTGAGTTTGATAAAGAATTTGAATTACCTACTTCCAAAGAAACACAGTTTACTTTCTCCAAATCCCAAAGAGAACAGTCACATGTTTGACAGTAAGATAATTTACAGACATATTTTTCAGTCCTCACTAAGTACACAACAACTAGGAGCTAGCAGCAAGATGGACAACATAACTCACCAAAAGGAAAAGTCTAAGTACATCACATAATCCCTTAACACTTACATGGGTGTATGCTATTTACCAGTGAATGTGGTTCCACCAGTTAGACATGTAGACCTTAAGCAGCTTTCCTTTTTACAGCACAATCATGATATGCCCTCAATAATGTTCACATGTTCAGCCTCCAGGTAATGATTTTACCAATGGTCACGTCAAAGTTACAGTTACTTGTTGGGTATATAATAGATAGTAAAAGACTGAAGGGAGTCAGAACAGAATAAATCTCAGATCACAATTTGCAAACCAGGACATTAAGATTGATGAGTTTGCAAAAGCAACATTGGCCAATAAACAATGAATTGAAATAAGGGTGAAGATTTTCAATGAATTGTTGAGACAGAAGGCAGCTGAAGTCAACTAAAATAAGGGTGAGAAGTAATAAGGACATCCACTAATCAACACAATACTAAAGTACACCTGTTCCTTAGTATTGGAGTGCTGGGTTTGATAAAGATTTTGAGCTATCTGCTTCTAAAAAACACACAACTTACTTTCTCCCAACCCTAAAGAGAACATTTACAGGTTTGACAGTATGATAATCAATAGATATGTATTTCAGTCCTTACTAAATAGACAAAAAATGAGGAGTCCTGAAGAAGAGTTAAACCCGAAATGTTGACTTGTCCACCTCCTGAGGCTGTCTGGCTTGCTGTGTTCTTCCAGCCTCCTGCTTGTCTACCTTAGATTCCAGCATTAGCAGTTTTTTTTGTCTCTAAACTAGGAGCTAGCAGCAGGACAACACAACTCACCAGAAGAAAACATTTACACCATATTTCGGATTTATGTAACATGGAGCTCAGGAAGCCAACAATGAGAGCACTTCAGGTGACAATGACATGGATGAGGTTTTAGGAATGCGGTAGGGATGTTAGTAGGTGACATGATGTAATTGAAAATAGAACAAAGGACAAAGAACAATACAGCACAGGAACATGCTTTTTGGCCCTCCAAGCCTGTGCCACCATATTTAGCCCTTCCATATTAAAACAGTCTTCAATTACAGGATCCATATCCCTCTATTCCCTTCCTATTCATGTATTCATCCAGATGTTTCGTGAATGCTGCTATTGTGTCTGCTTCCACCACCTCCATGGGCAACACATTCCAGACACTCACCATTTTTGTGTGAAAAACTTGCCTCACACATCGCTTTTAAACAATCCTCCTCACTATGCGCAATTTCACCAATCTTTGTATCATCCGCAAACTTACTAATTAGACCAGCTATGTTTTCCTCCAAATCATTTCTGTAGATCACGAACAGCAGAGGTCCCACAGCATTGATCCCTGTGCAACATCACTAGTCACAACCCTCCATTCCAAAAAGCATCCTTCCACTGCTACCCTCCGTCTCCTATGACTAAGCCAGTTCTGTATCCATCTTGCTCGCTCACCCCTGATACCATGTGACTTTACCTATTGCACCAATCTGGCATAAGGAACCTTGTCAAAGGCTTTACTGAAGTCCATGTAGACAACAAAATGTTGCACATTCATCAATAAGAACAATATTTCTAACTTTCTGGAGGTGATAAAGAACACTACTTATACATACCATCTAATTTAGCTACAGTGAGCAGGTGAACCACATTGCAGCTTGTGTCAGAGGTTGAACAGGTTATCTGGAGCCAAGTGGGGATTTAAGAAAGCCAAATATTGATCTAGATTGGCTAACCAATCAGCAACAATATTCTAGAATAGATCTGCTTAGCTCAAGTAATGAACTTTTGAAAGAAGGCTGATTTTATTCCAATGTTCCAACACCAAATGTGCCATTTTTGACCCCAAAGAACATCATTGAAAGAATAATCACTAATTCATTATTCTCTCCACAGATAAGGCTGAGAGGAGTTATAATAAAAAATCTTCAAAACAGAGGAGTTTTTCCAGAGTGAATAAACAGTGATTATTTCATCCGTTTGGAGAGTCAGTGACAAGAAATCGTCAATTTAGGAAGATGACAGGAGAGAAAGGTTGGGAGAAATTGTGTTAAGTAGACTGTTCCTGAAACACAGAATATTCTGCCACACATCATGGTTGAGGCACAAATCTAAGCACATTTTTAAAAGAAAAATTGAATCATATTTGAAGTAGAGGAAGATATAGAAAGATATATATATAAAAAAAGAGATTGAGAGATGAGTTTTGAATTGTTTTAGTGAAGAATTGGCACAAATATATTAGGTCTCCTCAGATGTAAACCTTCAAGATGCTAATTGCTGTATGTGCAGAATTTTCTCACCCACTCCATGATCCAAGTCTTGAGGTTTCTTGATAAAATATGTGCTCTCATGAGATTAACTTTGCTATATTTATTGGTCAGAGTCTTCCTCTCTACAATTATTTTACCTTCTTCACTACAAACTATCCCAAAGATTGAACCTAGATTTTGCACATGGACTGAGGAAATTTTTTCTACTGCGTGACTTGGAGTTCTGAAACATGAAAAGCAAATTTTGTATTCATGTTGCATTTTTCATGATCACCAACTCTCAAAATGCTTTTTGAGTGTAGTCGTTGTGATAACATATACAAGAAGGTTCTGTTGAATTTACGTGAGAGAAGCCTCAGCTGGATGGCTGTATCCAATTCTGGTGCCAGAATTTAGGAAGAATCTGAAGGCATATGAGATGGTGCAGAAGAGATTTATGAGAATAGTTCCAGAGATGAGGACCTCCAGTTATGAAGTTGGATTGGAGAAATTGAGACTGCTTCTCTTGGAGAAGGTAGAGCTGAGAGGAGATCGCATTAAAATCAAGAGGAGTCTGGACAAATTAGATAGGGAGATACTGTTCCCACTCAAGAAAGGATTAAGAAAATGAAGGTGTAGATTCAAAGCAATTGGCAAAAAGCAGAAGAGAGATGAAAAAAGTTTTTCCACACAGCGAGTGGTTAGTGTCTGGAATGCACGGCCTGAGAGTGTGATGGAGGCAGGTCCAATCAAGGCATTCAGAGTGAGAATGTGATTTGGAAAGGAACAATGTGCATACTCACAGGAAGGTAGTAACAGAGTGGCACTGAGTGAAATGCTCATTTGGCAAGCTGGTACTGACACAATGAGTTAAATGGGCTCTTTCTATCTTGCAATCATTCTGTAATTTGCACACAATTTGCAAACTCTCAGAAACACGGATGTAACAATGACCAGATAATCTGTTTTTTGTGATGTTGAATGAGGAATGACTATTGCCCATCTGCTTTTCTTCAATGCATATATATCTTCAAATTATGGCATGGGATCTCTTATATCTCCCTGAAAATGCAGATGGGTTTAGCATTCCATCTAAAAGACAGTATCCTTGACAATGTCACCCTTAATAAAGGGCAGGAATACCAACCCATATTTTTGTTCTCAATTCCTGAAAAGATGCTTGAACCTATAATCTTCTGACTCTGAGGCAAATGTGCTGCCAGCTGCACTACAGTTCATCCTGATGGCAGAGTTTGCGATAGGGTCAGCCAGCCCAGTGGGATAAAGGATGGGCTCATGTCAGGCTAACAATAGTGGAAATTTTAAAAAGAGTGACGAAAACTTTTGAAACTCTAACCTACAGCCAAAATGTATAGGCAAGTAGAACACACTTTAATAATAATCAGAATAAGCTCCTTTCAACAGAATGTTAACACTTACTAGTTAGACATGTTAGTGGGAAATAATTCAAAGTAAGAAATTGGTTTTACCTCACCGTGAACAATAATGTCAATTCTTATCCCAAACACTTTTATTAAAGTTCTGTATTCAGTGCCGTTCTCCATGTAGTACTTTGCATGCCTGTAATTCAGACACATAAGTTAAATTGAAAATTGAGATTATACTTTTTTTAAATGGTGCTAAGTCTTTGCTTGAATGTTACACCCACATGTTTTCAGCTGAACCTAACAAAGCTCAGTGAGAGTGAGATACTACGTAATTGATGAAGATGTAGTATTACACATATTGAGAGATGAATATCCCTTCAGAGGTTAGAAAAAAAAACCTGAAGAGACGTCATTTGTTGAGGCTCACTTGGAGTGCTCTCAACAATGTATATGGATTGATGGTAACTGCTTGAAGAACCATTCACACACTGTGAAAGAACTTGTAAAATATTCTCACTAGTAATCTTCAAAAGCGAACTTGATGTATACTCAAGAAGAAAAAAAAATTGCAGGGCCAAAGGGAAGGTTTGGTTAAAGGGAGATTTAGAAATTCAAGAGCAAGGTTAAGACATCAGAACATTGGAGCAATGTGGGTAAAGCCAAGCAGAGAAGACAGGAAGGGACAGAGGGTTTAACAAAGTTGTATGTAATTAAATAGGTTAATTGCGATGAAAAGTAATAAAATGAAGTTGAAGGTTATTTATCTGAAAGCATGAAACAGCTGCAATAAGAAAAATGAGCAAAGAAAAAGCAAGAACAAAGAAAATTCCAGCACAGGAACAGGCCCTTCGGCCCTCCAAACCTGCCCTGATCCAGATCCTCTATCTAAACCTGTTGCCTATTTTCTAAGGATCCCTCTGCTCGCTGCCCATTCATCTGTCTGTTTAGATACCTCTTAATTTACGCTATCGTCCCTGCCTCAACCATCCCTGCTGGCAACGCATTCCAGGCACCCATCACCCTCTGCGTAAAGAACTTTCCACGCTGTAGTTCGCTATAGAATTGGATCTTTCAAAATACATCACCTCGCATTTTCCTGGATTGAACTGGAGGCACAGATAGACTCTATTACTCAGAAAGTATTAACAATACTCTTAGAAAAGAATACTATAGTTTGAACAATTCGACATGGTTTTACGAAAAGGAAAAGCTTTGACAAATGTATTAGCTTCTTTGAGGGTGCTACTAGAAGAACCAGTAGCTGTTTTTTATCTAAAAGGCATTTCATAAGTTGCCACACAAAAAGGTCAGTAGGCAAGATAAGGGACTTGAGCGCAATACATGAACATGAGTTGAGGATTAGTTCATGGACAGAAAGCAGAGAGTGGGCATAAACTGGGTTTTTTCAACTACAGTGAATAGTGGAGTGCCATGAGATCAGTACGGATTCCTCAGCTATTTACAATTTATATTAATGGCTTGGATGACAAGATGGAGGCAAACATGTCCACGTTTGCCAATGATATAAAACTAATACAAGCTGAGAGGAGAACACAGTGGCTCTAAAGAGATATAGATAGGTTAAGTGAATGAGCAACAAGATGGTAATGCCACCTTTCAACCAGAAATTCCAAAATGTCATCTGTTTGGCAAAATGGAAATTTTCACTTCATGGGACCCAAGATTTTCAAATGTGTCCATTCATTTCCTACTTTTTGTTTAGCTTCCATTTTACAAATCTTTACATTTGACAGATCATCCTTTCCACAATCTCCAACAAATACATCTTCCCCTAACCTACTGTCTCAAGATTCCAAAAAATTTGTTCCCTCCCTGGCAGACTGGCCACTGTTGTATTATCTTCAACATCTGTTCCCCTTCCCCAGGATCTTCCCACACAACCAGGAGACCAAGAGATGCCTTGTCCCCTTGAATCATCGAAACAGTGTGGAAGGAGGTCATTTGGCCTAGCAAGTTCACACCAACTCTCCAAAGAGCACCCCAATCAGACCAAGCTTCACCACCCCCACACTTACCATGGCTAATCCATCTAGTCTACTCATTACTGAATACCACAGATAATTTCAGCACGGTCAATCCACCTAACCTGCACATATTTGC
Organism: Chiloscyllium plagiosum; assembly: GCF_037043375.1. Lineage (NCBI taxonomy): Eukaryota > Metazoa > Chordata > Chondrichthyes > Orectolobiformes > Hemiscylliidae > Chiloscyllium > Chiloscyllium plagiosum. The sequence goes on along the minus strand of NW_028270162.1, from coordinate 20,773,644 downwards.
ACTGTTGGAAGAAACCAGAGCACCCAGAGGAAACCCATGCAAACTCCACACAGAGAGTTGCCTGAGGCAGGAATTGGACCTGGCTCCCTGGTATTGTGAAGCAACAGTGCTAATCATTCAGACAACACACCACACCCTGTTGTTCCTGAAACATCTTCCAGTCTTAACAAAAAAATACAGAATACCAACCTGAAAAATTAACCCTACCATGCGCTCTCTTTATAATCTAGTGGCTTTTTTGAATTAATTTAGTATCAATTAGCCACTGCTTCTCAATTGACTTTGTTTTTTCTTTCAGTTTATTGTAACCTTAGTGATGCCCTCCAATATACATGTTAAGCTTCTTAATCTTAAAGATAAATAATAATTCTTAATGTAGCAAAACAAGAGTATATCAACAGATAAGAACACACATCCAGAAGCACTGACCTGAAATTATATCCTAAGGAAGAGGTAGTACCTTGGGAAATAGAATCAAGTCTTCTAAAGGAATATTGAGGGTTACATTCTGAAGCTGCCTTATCCAAGTCACAGATCCAGTTTATAATTATTCCCAGGATTCCTCCCTGTATTATAAGGAAACAAACAAAGGATTACAATCAATGTACTACTGGACACAAAATACAGCCCCCTCATTTTATTCTGATGACCAAATACTCCATGTGACCCATGTGTTTTGTGCTGTTTGAACCCAGAGGGCATGAGTGGAACTTAACTGGAGAATAGGATGTTGGGAATTTAAAAATTCAGGAATACTCTGGACTTTTGCTTGATAATTTCTGGTGACTGGTGATATCTATATAGAATTTTCCTTAGAAGGTCATAATGAATATATTAACACCATGAATCAAATAGATTACATTTTGCCCATTTAGGAACTGACGTGAATGACCTTTTGTCATCCCACTCTTTCTTATATTTGTAAGATGGGGGAAGTATTGAAGGATAAATGAATGTTCAAATTCAACAATATTTTAAAGAAGATGCAACTCTATCCATTCAATAAACTGATGATTAAAGTAGCACAAGGCCCCTGTGTTAATCTGATAATGAGGGACCTAGTGAGAATTAATAGCTGATTAGGAATACACTGATCAGAGTCGAGTGTGTGGTGCTGGAAAAGCACAGCAGGTCAGGCAGCATCACGTCAGGCCAGGCAGTAAGATACCTATTTGCTGCTTTACTATAGTAACAAAAACAGGAAGGCAGATTGTTATCTAAATGACAGTAATTTGGGAAAGAGACGATGCAATGAGACCTGGGTGTCCCTGTACATCAGTCACTGTAAATAAACAGGCAGGTGCAGCAGGTGATGAAGAAAGCAAACAATATGTTGGCCTTCATAGTGAGAAGATTCAAATACAGGAGCTGGGACATTTTGCTGAAATTATACAAGTTCTTGATGAAAACACACCTGAAGTATTGTGTGCAGTTTTGGTCTCTTTATCTGAGGAAGGATGATCTAGCATGGAAAGACTGCAGTGAAGGTTTATGAGACTAATTCCTGAATTGGCAGGACTGATGCAGGAAGATAGGCCGAACTGATCCAGTCTATCTTCACTGGAGTTTAGAAGAGTGAGGATGGATGTCATAGAATATAAACGTCTAACAGGACAAATACAGGCAGGAGATTCCCAATGATCAGGGAGTCCAAAATCAGGGGTCACAGTTTAAGAATACAGAGTTGGCAATCTAGGAGTGAGATGCGGAGAAATGTATTAACCTAGAGTGTGGTGAGCCTTTGCCACAGAAAGTGGATGAAACAAAAACAAGAAAAAGAGATAAATTTCGCTCTTAGGGCTAAAGGGATCAAAGATATAGGGAATAAAAAGGAACATGATTTGGAATTGGATGATCAGCCATGATCATACTAAATGGTAGAGCAGGTTTGAAGGGCTGAATGGCCTAATTCTACTCCTTGTTTCCAAGCTTCTATGAGCATTGTTTCTAAACCAGAAAGAGATGACACTCATATGAAGACACAGGACCAAATGCTGGTATGGGTTCTCAATTTACTGCTTGGTAAAATCAATTCCATTAAGCTGACACTGTTTCTAATGTTGAACAGTATCACCTTCATTTTCTTTGAAGTTCTCTTAAAATTCTTCGTGAGCCTAAATGGAGCTGAAACATTGTGAGCAGAGCCCCACCCAAAATGCTCTGTATTGACCTAACACTGATTTCGGAGGTTAACATTATATGCATAAGGAAGGTGTGACTCCAGCATGATAAGCATCTGACACTGGAAGGTTACTAATTGGAGGCGAGAGTGCTGGTTCACAAAAAGAATGAGGCTCCTGTAAAACGGGTGAAGAGAAAGGTTGACACAGAGGGAATTGGAGACGCAGAAATAGGAGGACTAGCTTGAGTTAAAGATAAACTACAAATTTCTCCTGTTCTCTCTTCTATCCTAACCTCTCATTCAACTTTTACCAAAAATCACTCAACTTACAATTATCTAGCATCTTTAACATCGCAAATTGTCTGGGTCAACCTCAAACTGCTGTGAAGGAGAGAGAAATGAAGGAATGAGGTTTGTAATGGAACTGAAGACAATGTCATTTGTGACTTGAAGAGCCAGTTTGTTACTATGACAGCGTGAATACCTGATTGGAGGGTTTTTTAAAAATAAAAATTTCTGAGAAAGGTAGTCACAGGTTTGGGAGGTGAAAAGGTATTCAAGGACTTGACAGGAAATTGAGTTTGGAAATGGCATAATTTTGCAAGGCAGAAGAGGTTAAATGGTATTGCTTTAAGGGAAGAGTTGGAGAGAACAGATTCCAAGGAGAGGGGGACACCATTGAGGAGAGATACCTATTGACCAATATCTGTTAAAAATGATTAGAAAGGGAAACTGAACAGACGTTTAGTGGGAATACGATTTAAAGAGCAGAATATAGACTTCTAGGTTCAGATGAAGTGAGAGGGACTGGAGAGAAGCTATAGAAATCCCTAAGTGGAGATTTGGAGGAAGCGGCATAAGCGGCCTGGTGGCTCAGAGGTTAGCACTGGTGCCTCACAGCGCCAGGGACCCAGGTTCAATTCCAGCCTCGGGTGATTGTCTGTGTAGAGTTTGCACATTCTCCCCATGTCTGCATGGGTTTCCTCTAGGTGCTCTGGTTTCCTCTCACAATCCAAAGATGTGCAGATTAGGTGAATTGGTCATACTAAATTGCCCATAGTGTTCGGTGCATTAGTCGGCGGGAAATGGGTCTGGGTGGATTACTCTTCGGAGGGTTGGTGTGGACTGTGGGCCAACTGGCCTGTTTCCACACTGTAGGGATTCTATGGCAAGAGAGGTGGATGAAACAAAGGATAGCTGTTCAGGTAGTTTCATTCTTCTTGACAAAGTTGTCCATGAGCTCACAACAATTGAGTTGGGAGTGAGGATGGAGGAGACAATGAGAGGGTTTACTTTGATGGTTATGACAAAAGTAATTCTGAGGTTTTCCTTATATTCCAAGATCAGTAGATGGAAACAGAGTTAATGTTTCGAGTCCAGTATGAATTCTTCTTCAGTTCAGAAATCTTTCTTTCCCATACCCCCACTCTCCTTCGTCTCTTCCCCACATTCACTCCCAATTCTCCTCTCTCTCAACCAATTTTGACACTGGCTGCCAAAGGAGGGCTTTGCAAGATCTGCTGGGTAGTGTTTGCCAGTGTCATATCCAATGTGTTAGAGGCATACAGCATGGAAACAGATGCTTTGGTCCAACTAGTCCATGCCAAATATGATTCCAAAATAAACTAGTGCCACCTGCCTGCTCCTACCTCAGATCCCTCCAAACCTTCCCTATTCATATACTTATCCAAATGTCTTTTAAACATTGTAATTATGCCTGCATCCATCACTTCCTTAGGAAGTTTATTCCAGTGTGAACCATCCTCTGTGTAAACAATTTGCCCCTTGTCTTTTTAAAATCTTCCTCTCCTTTCACCTTAAAAATGTGCCTCTTAGTCTTGAAATCCATCATCCTCAGGAAAAGACATCTACCATTAACCCTATCTACACCGCTCATGACTTTATAAACTTCTTTAAGGTCATCTCTCAACCTCCTACGCACCAGTGAAAAAAGTTATAGTTAACTTCAAATGCCAGCTCATTCTCAATTTTTGCAAACAACTCTTTATTCTAAATTTGCTGATAAGGTTGCTTTGAAATATGCAGTCTTGTTCTACAGCATGTACAACAAACACCACCGCCTACAGATTCGCCTCCAGGACCCAAACCATTTAGGATTGGAGCTTTACCCCCAAGTCTTCATCGTTACTGGATTAAAATGGTCACTGAAATGGTCACTGAACTCCCCATCCTAAAGGAACAGTGGGTATACCTATACCACATAGACTGCAGTGATTCAAGAAGGCAGGTCACCATTTTTTCAAGGTACTTACAGGGTTTATTTTAGCATAATCACAAATTAACTAATAGTCTAAATTACCACACCCCATCAAGTGTATTGTTCCCTTTACTCAATGAATGCTGAATCTTAATTTCTCAAATTTATTTTGCAAATTTGTGGGCAAATAACTACACTGTATGACTCAACTGCTTTGATCAGCTGACACTCCTTTCCCACTTTTGTAGTTCCCTGCTGCGCTTGGAATTGGTCTGGTTCTACTCGTTTTTCAGCTTCAGCTATAGTCTTGTTCCTTGCCAGTGATTCACTCTCCTGGGCTTCTCTGCCACTTCTGCATCTAATGGTGGCATCCAGCTTCTCATTCATCTTTCTGCACCATAGCTGATTAAGCGCCTATCCTTGATGTCTATTCCCACAGCCGTTAAATAACGTTTGGATCCTAGTGCCAGACCTGCCTTTGAATCTGGACAATAAAACTGTATTCACCTCCTATGTCAACTTTATTACCCTTACTTTGGACCCTCTCATATTGTCTCCTCGCTATTCTCTTTACAACATTGCGATGCCTAAATAATTAAGCTTTCATTGTGTCCATTCAGTTGCATGTTTCCACTGCCATTCTGCACCCAAACTTATTACTTCAATTTTTTTTTTCTTTTCTAATCATTTTTACTTCCTTGCTTTCTCTTTATCTTTCCTTAAGTGTCTCCTTCTTGTCATCACACCTTCTTTCAATTCTCCGATCTTAGATGCTCCAAATGTACTCCTGATCATCACAATTTTCTTACTATCCCAAGTGTAAATTCCTTAGATAGTCTTATAGTTTCTCCTCATGCCTTTCATGGTTTTCTCTAAAGAGCCCAGCAAGGCATTTGTCTCTACTTTCTCATGTGCAGCAACTACTCCTTCCCAAATCCTTCACTGATCTCACTATCCAGCAGGCTGACTGACAGCTGATCTTGCTACTCTCCTGTTCAACTCGTCCTATGAAGTGTTGATCCTCCCAATAAATCAGCCATCGCCAGGCTGTTCTATATCTCCTTCAACAATGTTCATTCACTTGTGAATAAGATTTTTGCCATCCATGAATACACTCTGATTGACTGAAATCATGGCCTTTGCCTGGGATCTGACTGAGAATTGATGATAATGTCAGCCTCAATATACATCTGCTTGCACCACTTACCTTGTCCCATTGTGTCAACAACAGATAAAGCAATCTCTTAGCATTTATCTTTATTGCTTACCGTTTGCATCACCCTTGTCCTCCTAATCCTACTTCCTGCTCCTGAAAAGACTCTCAAACCACTCACAAAATTCCTTTCAAAATCTCAACCATTTAACTTTTTGTCCTTCATTCTCCACAACATTTCTGCAGTTAGCTCAGCCTTGTTCTCACCTGTACCTTCGATGTCCTAGTTCTCAAAGAAAACCAGTCATTCTTTCTTCCCTTGACTAATTCCCCTGGTCTGGCCCTTATCTTCACTTCTTTAAATCCTAACAGACTGATTTACCATTCAACACCAGGTCAGACTGGAACACGTAAAAGTGCTATCCGGCCCAGTGAATCAGAACAAAATATTTTGGGTGCTGGAAATCTGAAACAAGCAGGAGAAACTCAACAGCTCTAGCAGCATCTGTGATAAGTTAATGTTTTGTCACAATCTTTAGCCAGAAATGCTGAGCGAATGATGTATCTTGACTTCCAACTGTAGACTGCAACATCACATAAAGTAGTCCTCAGCCAATTTAATTCACTCCATGTAATATCACGGAAGGACTGAAAGCACTAGATACTGCAAAGTCTAAGGGCCCTGACAACATTCTGCAATACTACTGAGGGCTTGTGCTCCAGAAATTGTCACTCCCCTAACCAAGTATTTCCAGTACAGTTACAACACTAGCATCTACCCAATGATATGGAAAATTGTCCAGGTATGTCCTGTATACAAAAGGCAGAACAAATACAACCTGAACAACTTCCATCCCATCAATCTACTCTTGTCTGTCAGTAAAGTGATAGAAGGTATGATCAACAGTGTTATCAAGCAGCACCTACTCAGCAATAACCTGCTCAGTGATGCCCAGTTTGGGTTCCACCAGGACCACTGAGCTCCTGCCCTCATCACAGCCTTGGTTCAAACATGGACAAAAGAGCTGCATTCCAGGGGTGAGGTGCGAGTGACAGCCCTTGATATCAAGGCTGCATTCGACTGAGTGTGGCATCAAGGAGCCCTAGCAAAACTGGAGTCAGGGGAAATTGAGGGTAAACTCTCACAGGTTGGAGTCATAGCCCCTTCCTGCCACATAGGAAGATGGTCATGGTTGTTCAAAATCAGTCATCTCAGCTCCAGGACATCGCTGCAGGAATACCTCAGGTTAGTGTCCTATGCCCAACTATCTTCAGCTGCTTCATTAATGACCTTCCCTCCATCATAAAGTCAAAAGTGGGGTTGTTCACCAATGAGTGCACAATATTCAGCACCATTTACGAATTCTCACATACTGAAGCCGTCCATGGACAAATGCAGCAAGAACTGGACAATATCCAAGTTTGGGAAGTCTGGTTGCAAATTACATTTTCAAGACACAGGTGCAAGGCATTGGCTATCTCCATCTAATATTGTCCCTTGGCACTCAGTAGTATTGTAACATCATTGAATCCCCTACTATAAAATCCCTGGGCATTACCATTAAGTATAAACCCAACTGGTCTAGCCATATAAATACTGTGACTATAAGATCAGGTCAGAAGCTAGGAATTCGGTGTTGAGTAATTCACTTCCTGACTCCCCAAAGCCAGTCCCCAAAGGAGTGTGATGGAATACCTCCCACTTGCCCGGATGGGTGTAGCTCCAACAACTCTGGAGGAGCTTGACATAATCCAGGACAAAGCAGCCTGTTTGATTGGCTCTGCATCCACAAACATCCACTACTCCCACCACAACGCTCAGTAGTAGCAGTGTGTACTGTCAACAGGATGCACTGCAGAAATTCTTCATTAGACAACACCTTTAAAACACACAAGCCCATTAATCTAGAAAGACAAAGGCAGCAGATGTAAGAGAACACCATCACCTTCAAGTTCCCCTCCAAGCCGCTCACCATCCTGAGTTGGAAATTTATTGCCGTTTTTTCACTGTTGTTGAATTAAAATTCTGAAATTGTCTCCTTTATGGCACTGTGGGCCTACCTACAGCACAGGAACCTCACTGGTTCAAGAAGTTAGCTCACCACCACCTTCTCAAGGCCAACTAGGGATATGCAATCAGCCCAGCCTGTGAAGCACACATCCCATGACCAAATTAATAATAAAATATACCAATGTCCACAGATTCAGGATCTAGTTAAGAAGAAACTAACTGGCTCAGAAATCCCTGATATTGCCAAAAAAAACTTGTTTCCAAGGATCAGCCATCATGATGGACATTCATGACAATAAATGTCCTCCAGTTTATATTTCATGCAGCTACCTGAGTTAGCAGCAAAGAGTTCCCCTGCAAACAAAAAACAGGAGATTAAGAGCCCGTCAGATAAAGTAACAGACCAACTATTGCATTTAGAAGGAATAACAGGAAGGACTGTGTACATTATTGATCTCTTTTTTAGGGAAAAATGTAAACAGTTCAGAAAAATTCAAAAAACTGAAAAGGGTAGGGGGTTTTTATGAGGTAAGGTTGGACAGGCTGGACTTATATCGATTGGAGTTTAGAAGAGTTAGAGGTGACTTAATTGAAACATATAAGATCCTTAGGAGTTTCTAGATAGAGTGCATGTGGAAAGGTGGTTCGTTTTGTCGGAGAATCTGGATCAAAATACTGAGTTGCACCTTTAAGGCAGAGATAAGACTTTATTTCCCCTTCAGAGGTTAATAGTCTGTGGAATTCTCTTCCTTAAAAGTGGTGGAGGCAGAGTCTTTGCATATTTTTAAGGCAGACAAATATTTTGATAAACATAGGACTGAAAGGTTATTCAGAGAGATGGGAAAGTGAAGTGATCAGTCATGATTTTATTGAATGGCAGAGCTTCAATCATATTACAGGATTATTGTCTGTGTAGCAGTATCTCCATTGCGAAAACCAATAATTCTGCTTTGGAAGAGCAAGGTTTGAAATACACTGTACTGCTCTTGAATTATCGTTGTTTTATCATCTAACATCATTATCAAATCTGCAGTATCAATTTGTTCACCACACTACATTGCTGTTTGAACAAGTTTAGTTAAAAATTTCTTAACAAGCTGAAGTGGATTGCACAACTCATTCATTTTCTACTCATCTCCATCTTTTCACACCCTTTGCTGGTTTCTGTTTTCTGAATTTTCTTCAATGATGATAGGACTGTTTTGCATTGCAGATTTCATAGTGAGTTATAAGTTCTTCAATCCCTCTTCAGATCTCTGGATCTGGCCAGCACATTGCTGACAGAGTCCTTCCTATATACCTTGCAGTGCTTAAGTGTCCCCATTTCCAAGATACCATACAACGCTGCATTATTTTCTTCGACTAAACATTAAATTATGTTAAATAATAATGCTGTACCTCTGCATTGCTTACAAAGAATCTTCCCACCCTTTATAGTCACAATGCTGCTTCCTCTGCCTTCCACAGGTAAAATGGAACTTACTGATCTTCTCTATGAAGGAGATTTCCCTCATTCGTATTAGCAAAATGGTCAATTTCCCACCATTCACACAATACACATCCTCTCTACAATTTTCCAAGCAATGTTTTGTGATTACTGCCCTTAATATATCTTCCGAACAAAAATGATTGATCGCCCATTCTTATCATAGCCATAAAAGGTTTATTTCTCCTTCTATTTGAATAGTTTTCCTTTATCTTTTAAAAAAACACTTTTGTTATATTAACTCTGCTTCACAGCATTGCTGATACTGCCACTCAGTAGAACTTAAGCTTGTGAATTTAGATTTTGCAATGTACTCCTGCCTCTTTGTATGTGCTCACTATGACAATGATCCTTATTGTGAAAGGTTATAAATCACACAGGTTATAGTCCAGCAGGTTTAATTGAAGCTAGTGTGACTATAACCTGGTGTTGTGTGATTTTTAACTTTGTGCACCCCAGTCCAACATCAGCATGTCACACTCTGTGAAGTGTGACTAGCTTTTTAAACTCTTATTAGTTCACATTAGTTCACACTACCAGCTAATGGCTGGGATAGAATTCTGCCACCAATCCTCATTTCTCCATTCGATCTAAGTGCCTATTTGGTTAACAGTGGTAGAAAATAAACCACTAATGAATCTTAACAAGGGGAGACACTTTTCTTAACAACAGTTAGTTTATAACTAGGTACAGTAATGTTGACTAGTTTGGCCTCATAATTGAGAATACATTTGTTACCATCTGGATCTTGAGCTGGACTCCTCTCTACCACACCTAATGCTGTATGACATTATTAGATTGGATAGAAATTAACATAGTCTCCAATATTAATCCTTTCAGAGCCCTTACCTTATACAACAGTGCTCCCATGTACTTCTAAGTGCAAGGTCACAGGTTTGGAAAGTGCTGTTTCAGAGAATTCAGAGTCTCTGATTTATGAACATCCAACCTGTGAATATGCATACTTATGAACATGATCTGATATAGGGTGTAATTTTGAAAGATCTGACATACAAATGTTTCTTGTACTTACAAACAGCTATTTTATATTGTACTGCATTGTGTTCTGACAGACTCGAGATCAGAACCCATTTACAACCTACAGGACACTGCCTGCATTACTCCATTGTTTGTCTAGATTGTGGAAGAGCTCTCCTAATTTTGGCACAGGTTCCCAGATGTCAATGAGGAAGACTCTGCAAGGTTGACTGGCAACATGTGCATTTGTCATTTCTTGTGCCTAAGTTGATGCTGCATTCACATTCCTGTTGCAGTTTGATACAACCAAGTGACTCACTTGGCCATTTCAGAAGCTATTTAAGACGCCACCATATTGTTGCAGATTGTCAGCCAGACTGGGTAGGGATAAAACATTCCCTTTCCTAATGGACATCAGTCAACCAGACTGGTCTTACTATAACCTTGGTAATTTCATGATCATCATTACAGAAGAGTTTTTCATTCTGCCCAAAGTATGTGAGTTCACAGAGAAAAGCATTACATTGGTTTATACTACAATGAACATAAATTGCTGTACCGTTTGGCTGAGTTCATCAAACGTTGCTCCTGCTTTTTCAATAATGAAGCTCAATGGAAAAATGGGACAATAAAGGTCAGTCCCTTCATCAAAACTACAGTTTCTCAAATAAGTTGGGTCTCTGCTTTTCTGAATGTTTCCTCTGGGAATAAAACGTCAAAAATAATAAAGAATAAATAACAATCAGATCTTCAGTAATGCTTGAAGTAACAATATCCCAATAGCAATTTAAAGGATTTAAGTCTGCTCAATAAATTCTCAATATTAGGCCTGCCTAAGTTTATATTCATGAAAAATACAACCAATACATTTTTGTCTTCATTTAACACATTTTAATTTATTCATTTCTTTATTTTAATAACCATCATTCCTGGTCTTTAAAAATTGAACTTTATAAATTATTGAAAAGAATTACGTTGTGAATTCTTAATTCACAATCTGATTCTAACTGCAGTTTGTATAATGGTGTTCCTTCTTTAATGTCTTGGGACATGCAGTCTACAGGATATGCAAATCATTGAAAGACACTGTCTCATTTGCTCTTACAGGAGCTTTAATTATGAAAATCACGATCGTTTCTTCCAATACGTGAAGCGTTAGTAACCACAGGGAGAAGCAACCACATTATAAAACTGGGAACAAGGTGAGATCACCTCCTGAACCCTTTAAAAAGCTGACAACTTCTTTTTAAATTTTGGCCCTCATTTTAAATGGTACCTTAAAAGGGTAGTCTATCCCTAAGATCTATTTTTGGAAACTACCTTCGTCACTGTTGTATCTCAAAAGTTTTACTTTGAACTCTATTTTTCCCTATATCAAAGCTCCCCTTCCTCTCAGATCCTTAAATGAGATATCATTGCAACTGCATGTTTCTCTTACCAGAACTCTATTTACATTTTCTCCAGGCTCACAGTGCTAAAAACAGTCCTGATCAATGTGCATATATTTACACAGGATGAAAGAGAGGGACAAAGGCAGAGATATGATAGACTGTAAGGAAATTTTAGATTTGAAATAATTTTTTTTAATCTCTTGTCATGGTGGAGGACAAGGTCTAAATATCAGTGGAACAAGAAAAATAAATCAAACTGAAAAATATGATAATGTAACTTATAAATAGTAATGAAAAATGCCAGGACTGGAGATAGACAAATCTCATGGAGACGGTTTTCAGAGTATTAAAAGCAATAGCTGAGGAAATTGCAGAAGTGTCTGTCATCATTTCTCAGTGAAATTTTAAATGCTCCTCTGTTATGTAAGAAGAAAATCTTGTATAGATCTGTCATCGTAACTTTGAAAGCATAGATTACTGAAAGCTAAAGTGCTGGAATGAAAAGCAACTTTTATGAAGCTAATGGAATGTGAGCATTTACATCAAGTAATTATGTGGGAAAGTAACATTTCAAGTTTACAAAGCCTTGGTCAAAAACATTAGGCATAATGTGTTTGGACAGCAAACCTCAACGATGGAACATAGAGGGATAATAAGAGGTTTTGAAGTATTATATTTTGATGATGGACTACATTAGCTTGACTGGTACTCCCTTGAGCTTAGATGATTATATTGAGCTCTTCAAATAAGAAGTAAATTTGTTGTTTAACTTTTTGGGAAATGTGATTTAAGTCATTTAGGGTCAATGGAAATTTAAGTTCCCACCTCTAGAATGTTGTGGATATGTGGTTGTAGGGGTGGCACAGTAGCTCTTTAGGTAGCACTGCTGCCTCACAGCACCAAGGACCCAGGTTCAATACCACCCTCTGGTGAATGTTTGTGTGGAGTTTACATGTTCTCCCTGTGTCTGTGTGGACTTCCTCCGGGTGCTCTGGTTTTCTCCCATGGTCCAGAGATGTGCCAGTTAGTTGGATTGGCCGTACTAAATTGCCCATAGTGTCCAGGTATGTGCAGGCTGGGTGGATTAGGTGAAAAGTACAGGGTTACAAGGATAGATTAGGGGGTGGAGCTGGATGGAATGCTCTTTGGAGGGCCGGGCTGAATGGCCTGTTTCCACACTCGAGGAATTCCATTCTATGCCATAACCTAACTGAGTGATAGAAAAGATTCAACAACTGAATGGCCTACTCCTGTTCCTGCATTTATCTGGCACCAAACCAATTCAGCCAACCAACCCACATCCTTACTCACTGACACTGGCTTCCAGTCTTTCAATAACCGAAGTTTAAAATTCTCCCCTTCAGGCAACAAGCTCCTTTCGTGATCTTTTCATCCCCTATACACAATCCTCAAGCACCATGTTCCTGATTTTGGCTATTTTTTTGTGCCCCCTCTTCCTCCCCACCATTATTTGGGTTGGTTTATATTTTTGTTAATGGAACTATCTGGGATGTTTTTCTAATTTAAATGTAATACATAAATGTAAGCGATTGTTCTTATACAAGATGCTATGACAGGACTTTCAAAGTAGACGTTGTCACATCTCTTGTCATATGATGTTGCCTATAACACAGCACACACTGTTTCAGTAACATCGTGTAAGCCATTCATGTTTATACAGTCCCTTAAATTACTACTATTTTCTCCTCTGACTGAAAGCTATAATATTTAAAATGACTGTTTAAGCAACAGGGAAAGTAAAACAAATAAATGACCATTTCCCTATAACATGGTTTTGCAAACATTAAGTTTTGTAAGACCAAAAGTAATGAGATCGAAAATGTAGGTAAAACTTTGGTACAGTGGAAGGAGTTACTGTTTGTGAGACTGTTTTGTTTAGCCTACAGAAACTGGTGAGTGTTCAAGGCTTTAACTAGACGAACACATATATAAACGTCTGATGCCTTTTTTAAAAGGTTTTAGAATGTAATGATGGGCACTAGTTTAAACTGATAAAGGCTAATATTCATATTGCATTACATTTTTAACTTAACTAGTCAAACCACTTAAAAAAATCTACAGACAATGGTTGAATGGTATTTCTAAACTTGAGACCTAAATTAAACAGAATAAAGATGGCAGGGTATGTGATGTGTTGCATGTGGGTGCTGGTGAAAGCCGAGTCTGAAATACAACAACCTCATTTACAGTAAGCATTTGCAGCTCAAGGGATATCGAATCCAAATTGATGACGTGGAGTCTGACCTTTAGACATTGTATTGTTTTGGGGAGGGGGAAGAGAAGTTACCTGACCATTTTGTTCCAGGAAGTCGAACTACCTTCTTGGGCTGGCTACCTCAGATTCGATCTGTGGTCAGGGACAGGAAAGTGCAACTAGAGGTGATGCATGTCTGGGCATTCAGAAGGTGGGGGTGGAGAAACCTCTGCCTTGCAATTGTTCGACAGGTTCAAGTCTCTTGCAAACTGAGGATGAGAGCAGAAGCTGCCGGAAAGATGAGCAAAATAGCTCTAGTTTATGTGCAAGATGGAGGTGGTGGGTAGAGTGGAACAGAATGTAACTGGAGTAGAGAACATATACTATTCTCTGCAGCAGAGAGCCTGAATCCTGAGACTGTGTTTCCTGCCCAGTGTCAACATTACAGACATCTTCTCAGGTCTGGAGAAGAACCTGGAGTAGGAGGCAAGGATCCAAGCCATTTAGAGTTGCACCAAGATCACAAGTGGGTCCAATAAAGAGGTTCTGCTGTTAATAGCTAGGGACTAAACAATAAAAAGATCGAAGAGAGATTATTCTGAAAATTGCAATCAGAAGGAAATATGAGGGGGAGCAAAGCAATATATAGTCGGTTCTGCTTTAATGCATGATTGAAGAATTTAGACTGTGAACTTTCCTGACCTGTATTGGCTATAATGTGATTCAGGCCCCATTAGTTTTAATGGTGCAGCTATTGTACCATTTTCTTATAAAGCTAGATCGCACGAGAACAGAACTATCATGTTATGTCAGAACCAACTGTACATGTTGATTGTTGGTGCTCAAAGTAATGTTTCCAATATTTAGTAACATGTAATTTGGACAAGTGCAAGTCCCGCTGCTCACTACTTCTGCTGTTTGAGGTGGGGCCAATAAAAATGTATCTTGCAGCTGTGAGGTTTATACATATATGAACCCTCAGTGAAGTATTTTATGCATATACATGTCTGGAATACACATAGCTAAACTTCTGTGATATCCCAAATAAGAACATACATCAAGAATTTCCTGAGGGATTCTCCCAATTGTCCAATGTTATTCTCAATGGAAAATCAGCAGGAAATCTGGATTGACCTATAATATAGGTTTCTTATTCATTTCCTGGAAAAGTTACAGCAGATAATGACAGAACCCTGGAGAAAATTCCTGGTGACATTCGTCACTAATGACCAAAATACAACTTGAGATCGTATCTCACAAGATTTGTCTAATTCTTATTGAGATTAACCTGGTAATGTATATAGTTCTCAATGACACCCCATAAATATCTAATGCTGAATATCTTTGCTACCTCTATGGTTAGTAAACAGGAAATGTAAAAAAGAAATGTGTATTGACAAAAGAAATGTGTCAAGTGAAACCACATAAAATCTGCTAAGGCAATGATACACTTTATGATAAGAACTCCACCTACTTTGTAAACCCAAACCTGGGGAAGTGAATACTGTTTTTGATCAATATGGTGAAATTCTGCACCATTTTCAATACAGAGTCCCTGTGAAAAAATAGAGAAAACATGCTCTTAGGACACTGAAATATATGGAAACAACTAGACATTCATATGCTCCCATAGCAACTAGGTCAGGTAATTAGTGAGAAAACATTGCTCAGGGGAAAATAAACTAACTTCAGTTAACAGCTAAGTTAGCACATGAAACCTTAAAATCAGTTTGGCATAGCTGTAGTGACTCCTTTTAAACTCAATGCAACTTACCAGGGGTTTGGGGTCAATCCTGATATTCCATCAGAACGGAAAATACACTTCTACACTTTCATAGAGCATTAGCTTGAGATAAAGACCAACATTCTACAGGCCTACTTCATTTTTGTCTATGTGTTTTAGTTTTTAGTAAGTTGTGTATAAGGAGACCTATACTCCTCAACAATTCCTATTTTCACTCCATTAAGAAAACCTTTGGAATTTTTCTTCTTGCATTGAGAGAAGATAATCATGCATACTTCCATAATAAGTTCTTAAGACAGTAGGCTATAGTTTTACCTATTCACTTAGTTATTTAGACTATGTAACTTTGTTACTTCCTGCCTTCATTTGTGCAATTTCTGTGTTTCCTAAATAAGTGCAATCTTGCATAGAATTGTTCCCTTTCCAGAGATCTCAAAATTGTTGCTGCCTCCAGAAAGCTCAGAACTCCAATGACTGCTGCACTACCAGATGTCTCTCTCAAATCAAAATTGCTTAAACCCCCTGCTGAGCACTGAGTTTTGAGGAAGAATGGGATAGGAAACTCAAGATTAGTGTGGCTATGTTACGACATGGGGTAAACCCCTCTGCTAATTTAAACTCGACATACAGAGAAGCTCACCTCGCATCATAATCTATTAAATTTCGAGAAGTAAAGAACCATCCCAGTTTTCACTATTTAAAGTATAATTCAACAATTTTATTTTTTAAGTCCGACACAGAACATTAAAACAACAGCTATTTACAACTCCTTTCTCTTAAACCTACCTTTTACCTTCCATTCTACAAAATTGGTCCGATAAATTCCCTCTTACATTAACAGCAAAATCTATTTCAAAACCAGTTATCATCTTCAGCTGTCAAATATTCTCTAGGTCGGCTTCGGTGTTCTGCTGCACTAGTTTCTTATGGACATGTGCCTTTCAGAGAGTTAGCCGGCTGGCCTTAAGTAGGTGCTTGGTTGGCTGCTCTTGGCTGTTCTCCCCCTAACGGTTCAAAATGTTGGATTTTATACCCCAAAACATTGGATCATTTCATTGGTTTGATGCCATCCCAAACAGTAAAATTCAAATTCAATTGGGTTTTGGTATCTGGGCATAATTTAAACTGATTGGCCAAATTTGAATTTGTTTTTGTTGCATGGCAACACAACTCCAGCTATTTGTTTCAACCAAACGTTACATTTTAAAATTGTTCAGCACTCTTTGTAACGCACTCCCTCACTCTTTGTAACTCACCAAGTTACTGTGTTTGACCATTTAAACAGTGTGCCACCTACACCTGTGACCAATAACAAACAGAAGCCAACTAACTTTTTGTGCTACCTTATTGATAGTCCATTCTCCACTGGACACCAAGCATAAATCTCACAGGTCTTTATCGAATCATGATATGTTACACATCTCCCAGTTTTCACTCCTGCACAGGAAAAGCATTGTTAACAATATCAATCATAACCCAGGTTTCTAAATTAATCCCTTTTAGTAAGGTGTTGGTTATTCAAACTCATTTGCTAAAGTAATATTAGAAGAAGAAATTGATTGTTTCAGTTGGGATAAAACCATTCTGTTTCCTAACATGCCTTACATTCAAAGAACTGACATCAGCTTTGACAAATTGGAATAGGGATTCCTGGGAATATATCAATACTTTCAAAAGGATATGCTGAAGGTGGCATTATATGCAGGCAGCGCCTAAATAAAAAAAACAACAAAGATTTGCAATGATATAGCATATTTAACATACAAAAACCCCAAGATACTTCACATAAGCATTTGATGCTACTGCTCCTTTAACAAGGTTATGTTGTCCTTGGCTTTTTTTTTAACAGAGGTTGTAAAAAACACAGACTCTGAAAAATCTAAGTTGAAGGGTTTTAGGACCAGTTTAGTTATAGCTAACAAATACTGCCTCAGGCAGAAGGCTTTCAAGTTTTAAAGTAATAACCATTTGTAAGACTGGTATGATTACCTGTGATTCGAAAAAGATCAATGCTAGGGTTAGGGAATATTTTGAAGAGCTATATCGGTCAGAGGGGAACAAACACAATACAATGGGAATGCAGTCCTTCTTTGAAACTCTGGACCACCCCAATGTGAGTAAGGAATGCACCTCTAACAGTACAGGAATTTCAGGAAGCAATAAGACATCTCCAAGGTGGCAAAGCACCAGGGCCAGATGGATTCCCAACTGAATTTTATAAGGAATTCATAAACATATCAGTGGAACCACTTCTGGGGATGTACAAATACTCTTATACACAGGCTCTTCTGCCATCTACCCTTAGGGAAGCTAATACCTCTCTCATTTTAAAGAAAGGGAAGGACCCCGAAGAATGTACTTCATACAGACCAATCTCACTACGGAATGTAGATTTCAAAATTTTATCAAAGATGTTGGATCTGAGTTTGGAAAAGGTTTTGCCCCACATTATAAAAGAAGACCAAATAGGTTTTATTAAGGGCCGCAGTTCCTCTAACAACCTTAGGAGAGTACTGAGAACAATACAAGTATGTCAGCAAAGATTGATTCCTGGATTGGTGGTCTCCTTAGATGCTGAAAAAGCCTTTGATTGGATAGAATGGCCGTATCTATTTGAGGTTCTAGAGTGTTTTGGTTTGAGGGGATCCTTTGCCAGACGGGTAGCAGTAACAGTATTAAGTCAAATAATTTTAATAGTCTACAGGGGTGCCCTTTATCATCACTGCTATTTATCTTGGCGATTGAACCATTAGCCGAAACTATTAGAAAAGATTCTGAAATAATAGCGTCAAAGGTGGGAATGGGGGAACATTAGATTACCCTGTATGCTGATGACGTCTTTTTATTCTTAGCCAAACCAAAGAAGTCTATTCCCCGGCTGATCCAAACAATTAATTCATATTGTAGTTTTTCAGGTTATAGGATCAATTTCACAAAATCGGAAGTCATGCCGGTAGGGGGCTTAGTGGAGATGCCTAACTTGAAGGATAAAATGCAATTCCTATTTAGGTGGTCACCAAAAGGTTTTCTGTATTTGGGAATTTTTATTACCCCTTCCTTCCACCTGTGATATAAGACTAACTTTGTACAATTACTAGAGAGGATAAAACAGGACTTGCAGCGATGGGAGGGGTTACCGTTAACATGGCTGGGCCGAATAGCTCTGATTAAGATGAACGTCCTTCCCTGACTGCTATATCCCATGAGAATGCTACATTACTGTTATCTAGACAAGTATTACAGAAGATTAATGGTTGGCTAGGGTCCTTTATTTGGTGCCATAGACGTCCTATAATTAAATTCACTAAATTACAGCTTTCGCAAGCTGAGGGAGGGATGGATCTTCCGGATTTGAAGAAATATCAAATAAGTGCTTTGTTAACATATGTTGGTGACTGGGTACGGGGTAATTCAGAATCGATATGGCTTGATTTTGAAGCCTCACAGTCGAAATGTCCTCTAATTAATTTATTATTTATGGACAAGATGAAATCCGTGACCCAGCAATGCAATGGTCCAATTATCTTTAATACGTGAAAGCCTGGAGCATAATGAGGCAAGACGAGGGCAATTGGTTTAAGACTTTGCCATTTACCTCGTTGGTAGGAGCCCAATGATTTAAACCTGGAGCATGGACTCCAGCTTTAAGACATGGGAGAACAAAGGAATTCTATGTTTGGGAGATTTGTTCGAGGACTGATGTCATTCAGTCAGTTTAGTCAGAAATATGGATTATCCAATAAGGACCTTTTCCGATACTTCGAGACAAGGGACTATATACAGAGGAAGACCACACTTTGATTAGATTAGATTAGATTACTTACAGTGTGGAAACAGGCCCAACAAGCCCACACCGATCCTCCGAAGAGCAACCCACCCAGACCCATTACCCTACATTTACCCCTTCACACACTTCTGGCCCAATGTTATAAATTAGATGTGGAGAAAAGAGTACTCCGGTGTATGGGTACGCTTTCACTTAGTACTTTATATCATTTACAGAAAGGCCGTGCTTTGGGAGATATGGAAGGACTCTAAGATGTGAAACCGAGAGTTAGGAAGAAACATTTCACCGGAGATATGGGAAGATATCTGGGGGAATTTTAGGAAAAGTTCAGTATGTAACAGAGCACAGACTATGCAATTGAAGATCTTACACAGGCTTCAAATGGAACCAGAAAGGCTAACTAAGTTTAAGAGAGGAGTGTCACCAGAATGTCCCAAATGTAAAATTAACATAGGTACTCTCACACATTGTTACTGGTCATGTTGCAAGATCCAAAGATATTGGAGTGCTATAGTAAGGGAGTTAAAGGACATCCTGGGGACTGAAATTAACATGGATCCAGTAATTCTACTTTTGGGGCTGCCAAACTTGCACTCTCTGGGACAACATGGGAAGAGACTGTGTAAATCCTTGCCCAATGCGCAAGGAAGAACATTTTACTAAATTGGACTTCAGAAAAATCACCAAGTCTTTCAGGCTGGCATAAGCTGGTGATGGAGCATCTCCGGAGCAGGAGAATTGACATTTCAGGCATGAGCCTTTCTTCAGGAATCAGGCAGCATCCAAGGAGCAGGAGAATCGACATTTCGGGCATGAGCCCTTCTTCAAGATTCCTGAAGAAGGGCTCATGTCTGAAACGTCGATTCTCCTGCTCCTTGGATGCTGCCTGACCTGCTGCGCTTTTCCAACAACACATTTTCAGCTCTGATCTCCAGCATCTGCAGTCCTCACTTTCTCCGATGGAGCATCTCCCCCAAGATTACTTTACAAATACGGTGCACCACAAAGCAGAACAGTTTTCTAAGACGTGGCGGCCCTTTTTCAATTATATTGAAACTGACTTGTCGGCAATATTAGTCAGGGCCATGGTATAGCCGTGGGAACCTTTATGGGTGTCTGTGGGGTCCTGGGAGTAGGAGACTGGAAGGAAAAGAATATGGGTATTGTAGGGGCACTCCCAAGGATGGGAGCCTCAGTGTAGGTGTGATGAGTAAGACAGAACAAACTAGTAAGACATTATATAATTTAAGTAACTTGAATTTAATTTAAGCTAGTATTTATTTAATATGTTTGTAGTTTAGTTTTAGTTAAGTAGATAGGTTTGTTTTGTTAGAATAGTGGGTTGTCTGGTAATAATTGTACTATGTTATGGCCTTGTTCTTGGTACAGTTTTTTTCTGTTTTGATGGGTTTTTTTTAAATATACATAAATGTTTTATAAAAGATTTTTAAAAGCTTTTCAATAAAAATATTTATTTTTAAAAATGTGTACAATGAAAGGGGGGTGACTAGTTCTCCCAGTTCAGGTTTGTTTGGTTAGCAAGCAGTAGTGTTTTGGGGTTGCTAATCCACATGGAAGAACGTGTTCTATGCTACCATTTCTCTCTCTCTCCTGTACGACCCTGTGTTTGGTTTCACCTTTTGTGCCAAGGGGTATTTACGAGGATTATTGCAAGTATTGGGAACAACATCTTAAGTTGGATTTTCAGATAGGTTAGTATTTGGTATTCTGTTCTCTTTTGTTAGTGTTTCATTTAGTAATTTTGCAAATAAATTCTGTTTTGTTTAAAACTAAGTGTTTTGCCCAGCTGTATTTCTCCTGGAATATCTACATACACCTGCTTAAAACAACTAGCAAAGTCAGGGTCTGAGCTACTTTCTTGAAATGTTTTGAGGGGGTTTGGCCTGGTCCATAACAGGTAATATCAAGCAAAATTTGGCAGAGCCACAAAAAGAGATGTTAGGACAGTAGCTTAGTTAAAGAAGTAATCTTTGAGACATGTCTTAAAGGTGGAAAGATAGAGAAGCTGAGTAAAGGTTTAGTAAAGGAATCCATAGCTTTTGGTTTTGGCAACTCAAAGCATAGCCAACAATAGTCAGGTCATTAAAATAGGAGATGCACAAAAGGCCAGAATTAGAA
Organism: Chiloscyllium plagiosum; assembly: GCF_037043375.1. Lineage (NCBI taxonomy): Eukaryota > Metazoa > Chordata > Chondrichthyes > Orectolobiformes > Hemiscylliidae > Chiloscyllium > Chiloscyllium plagiosum. The sequence continues at coordinate 20,752,400 of NW_028270162.1, read as the reverse complement.
AAGCATTGAGAATCTTGGAGAGTTGTCATGATTGGGAAAGTAATAGAGATAGAAAAGGGTGAAATGGAGTGATTTAAATAAAGATGAAAATTTTAAAATTGAAGTGCTGCTGAACCAGGAGCCAATGCAAGTTCAACAGCACCGGGTAGCAGATGAGCAAGGCTTGGTATGAAAACAGCTGAGTTCTGAGGTAAAACTTACAAAGTGAGACCACACAGGTGAGCTTTGGAATAAAGTAATCCAGAGTTACTTTGGTAATCCAGAGTTACCAAAGCAATAAAATGAGAAGGCTTCAGAAGCAGGGATGGTGTTGGGCAATGTTGGAAAAATGGTAATGTACAGAAATGGAACATCTAAGAATCAAAACTGGCATCAAAATTGTAAACTGTTCGATTCAGGATAAAAGTTGGAATTGGTGAACATGGAACAAAATTTGTGTTGGGGACCAAAGACAGTAGCTTTGGTCTTCCTAATATTTAATTGGGAAAATTTTGACTCATTCAGTACTGGATATCAGACAAACAATGTGATCACTTAGCAATGGAGGAGTCGTCAACAGAGGTGGTAGTGATGGAGTGTTATCAATGTAGATGTTGCAACTGTTTTTGGATGATATCATCCAGCAGTAATATAAATGGGAAATGAGATGCATTGAGGATACACAAATGTAATAGTTCAGCAGCAGGATGAGGAGCCAGCACAGGCAACCCTCTGGATATGACTGAATAAATAAGAATGGAACAAGACTTGTGAAGTCCCACATATTGCGGTGAATGAGGACAGGTGTTGGCAGAGGATTGTGGCCAACCTTGTTAAAAACAACAGCTAAGTTCAGAGGAAATTGGGGGATAGTTTGCAAGGGCCATAGTCATATAGAATTCTATTTGTGATGCTAATATAAACTGGTCCAGTCCTATGAAAGGATAGTACTTGATTGCAGCAGATCAAACTCTAGGAAAGAAGAGAACTGATTTAGAAGACTACAGTACATTATAGGGCCTGTGAGAGCAAAGGCAGCAATGTATTTGACAAGAACCTGAAGTCTTCTTTGAGAAGGGAGTTAGTTACCATAGATTTGTAGGGGAGGGGAACAATGCCGAAGGCAAGAGACTTTTTCAGAATCAAAGAATCATTCTTAAGTAAGGGATATTCCCAAGTCCACAAGGACAGCATTATCAGTCTGAGCATTCAACACTAAAGTTCCTGAAGCTTACAATATATGACATACAGCCCACTGAACAGATAATAATCTAATAATAATTACTGCCATCCACAATATAAAATGAAATGTTGATTGTGTAGCTCATTCCATCTTCAATTGACAACCTATCCTTACAGCCTTGCCCAAGCCCTCCTCAGACTATGCCATTCATGTTTACCATTTCCTAGTAATTCCATTTCTCCAGCCAGACAATCTGAGTCAGATGTGCATCTAGATCCAGGAACACTGTCATCCTAGAGAAGAATTTAATAGAGAAATGCTATTATTATTAAATAAAAAGCTTATTTTTATTTACAGAAGTAGTTTTTAATTTGGGAACTTGGTCATAAAATGTCATCAGTCACAATTTAACTATAATTCTTGGAATAACATTTGAATGTGTTAAGATTCTATAACACCCAATTACAAGAAAAGATATACAAGCAGTGACTGTTTGAAATAAAGATTGGAAGTACTAAAAATTAGAACAATGACACAAAAAAGGCAGGTTAATTTTGCATCTGGAATCCTTCATTAAAACTAATGAAACGGATAATTGACCATTCAAGGATTATGGACAAATATCTTCAGTGGCAGCATGTACTCTCCGGTTGGAGTGATGAGGAGAAAAGAGGGTTACAAGGTAGGGGAATGAGAAGCTATTTGGATAAGCAGGTACATAGGCTACACATGCACAGCACATAGGGTAAGAAGAGGCTGCAAATAAGACAGAAAGAGAATGCAAAGGAAATTTGGGGGTAATAGGAGGCTGCAAGTACAAGTGGGAGTGGGGGGGTTGGGCAGAAGAAGATTGCAAAAGGTGAAAGACCACTTTTATATCTGTCAATAAAGGAATATTCTTCTAAAATAGAGCCATGGAAAACCTGAAATCACTGTCATAGTCAGTTCCTTGACAATTAGTGTGCAATCTGTCTCAAGGCTGCCTATGCTCATGAACTAGTAAATGGGAAACATGCAAAGATTTTTTGTAATTAACGCTATGTTAACTGTTACATTTAAGTCTGGGGTGGAGATTGTGAATATTGTGCTTAAAATAGTCTTTTCAGGAAAGTATCTGATGTAAGCTGAATGTCTTAGCAAGCTATCTCAATAGTTAATCCCTGAGTGTCTACCAAGTTGTGTTTTATAACCTACAGGAGCAGATAATCAGGGTCACTAGCAGGGTGAGTTCGAAATAAATATTTCATTGCAGCAGAGAGATGGTTTTGGTTTTGTTTTCAAAAGGCCCCATGCTGTCAGAACTGGGAAGAAACTTCCAGGCCATCAGAGCTGGAAAGAAACAAAGAATTAGCCTGTATTTTTGCATCTCATGGAGAAAGAGACAGAGGCCTATCTGGTGAATCTACAGAAGGACACCAAAAAGAAATGTTGCCAGCTCATCAGTTATCAAAAGGAAGAAATTATAGAGTTAAGATAGGAGTGATGCTTCACTGGGGTTGAGTAAAGGATTTGGCCGAGGAAAAATAAGGAGATTTATTTTCCTTTTGCTGTTTAGGATAGGAATTTCCAAATTGATATATATAAACATTGACATATATGATTGCTTCATTTTATTCATTTGTGTGTTATCATTTAAAAAGACTGTTCATGAGGAAATGTGAGCCATCTCAAATACCAGCTGATGAGGAATGAATCAGGTGGCAGTTCCATCTGAGTGTCATGACATCATTTTACAAGAGGCTCCCAAAATTCTCATGGAAGGGCACCGACATAAAAGGAAACTACAGATTAAGATATTAAAACATTTTCATTGGCCAAGATTACATATCAATGTGGTAGATTTTGCCAGCCATGCCACTATTGTTAGATAATGGGGAAACCTCAAGTGTCAATTAAAGGTATACCTTTGATTCTGACACTAGCTTTCAAAGTGTGCGCTTAAAGCATTGTGTTGGACTCTTACCTAAGACCAGGAGTGGGAATCAGTCCCTGTTAACATGAATGGATGCTTTGACAAGATTTCCTGAGGTAGTACGTGTGGAAAATAACAGCAGAAATGATAGTGAAGAAGCTAGTCCTTTATTTTGCAAGATATGAATTACCAAAAAAAACAGATCAAGGTTCAAATTTTATGCCACAAATATTCAAATAAATGATGGATATTTGTGTGTAAAACTTTTTATTTATTCAACTGATGATTCATAATCTCATGGAACAATGGCATCAAACTTTGAGGACGATGAATTCAGTTCAGTGTCAGGAAAAGACACTGATTTTAAACTGATTTGGCAGGGGGATGGGACCCAAGGCAGATGTAAAGCCAGGAGTAAAGTCTAATCAGATGTAGAAGGAATGCTAGGACAGTACAGTTGGTGGAGAAGACAAGGGTGGGATAAGGCCATGTGGGAGGTCCAGAAAGCTAAATTTAATTTTTATTTTGTGGAACGTGGGCATCACTGGCTGGCTGGTATTTATTGTCCTTCCCTTGCTGCCCTGAGAAGGTGGAATGAGCTGCCTTCTTGAACCGCTGCAGTCCACCTGCTGGGTTGACCCACAATGCTCTTAGGGAGGGAATTCCAGCGAAAATTTTAACCCAGCGACAGTGAAGGAACGGTGATAACTCTACAAACCGGACAGTCTTCACTTGAACTTCAGGGGTATTAATATCCTGGGTGGAAAATTTGCTAGTGCTGTTCAGGTGGTTTTAAACTAGCTCAGCAGGGGGATGGGAACCTGTGGTGTAGTTCCAGTGCACAGGAGGATGTGAGTAGGGAGGACTGGGACAGGATTTCATGGTCACAGGAGTGTGCTGGCAGACAGCAAGCTGGTTTGAAGTGTGTCTACTTCAACGCCTGGAGTATCCAGAATAAGGTAGGTGAGCTTGCAGCATGGATAGTTACCTTGGACTTCGATGTTGTGGCCATTTCAGAAACATGGATAGAGCAGGGTCAGAAATGGATGTTGCAGGTTCTAGGGTTTAGACCTTTCATTCAGAACAGGAAAGGTAGTATAAGAGGGAGGGAGATGTGGCCTTGTTAGTCAAGAACACTATAACGGTGGCTGAAAGAACTTTTGACAAGTACTCGTCTAATGAGGTAGCGTGGGCTGAGGTTAGAAACAAGGGAGGAGAGGTCACACTGCTGGGAGTTTTTTTTATAGGCCTCCACAAAGTTTCAGCGATGTGGAGGAGAGGATCGGCAAAACGATTCTGGTAGGAATGAAAAGAACAGGGTGGTTATTATGGGGTTCTTTAACTTCCCCAACATTGACTGGAAATGCTATAATTCTAGTACATCAGTTTTTGTCCAATGTGTGCAGGAAGGTTTCCTGACACAGTATGTCGAAGGGCAGACAAGAGGGGAGGCCACACTGGATCTGGTACTTGATAATAAACCAGACCAGGTGTTTGATTTAGGGGTAGGTGAGCACTTTGAAGAGACGGACCATAATTTGGTTATGTTTAGTTTAGCAATGGAATGGGATTGGTACATGCCACAGGACAAGAGTTATAGATGGGGAAAGGGCAATTTTAATGTGATTAGGCAAGACTTAGGAGGCGTAGAATGGGGTAGCAAAATGTAGGGATGGGGACAATCGAAATGTGGAGCTGATTTAAGGAACAGATATTGCGTGTCCTTGGTAGGTATGTCCCTGTCAGGCAGGGAGGAAGTGATAAGGTAAGGGAACCGTGGTTTGCTAAAGAAATTGTATCTCCTATTAAGCAGAAGAGGGAGCTTTATGTGATGTTGAGATGAGATGAATCCGATGAAGAGAGTTACAGATTAGCTAGGAAGGATTTTAAGAGAGAGTTAAGAAGAGCAAGAAGGGGACACGAGCAGTCTTTAGCAGGTAGAATAAAGGAGAACCCTAAAGCTTTCTATAGGTATGTGAAGAATAAAAGGAAGACTAGGGTATGAATAGGGCCAGTCAAAGACAGAAGTAGGAAGTTGTGCGTGGACCCTGTGGAGATTGGAGAGGTGCTAAATAAATATTTCTCATCTGTTTTCACTCAGGAAAAGGAGGATATTGTCGAAGACTGAGATACAGGTTATTAGACTAGAAAGGATTGAGGTTAGTAAGGAGGAAGTGTTATCAATTCTAGGTGGTGTGAAAGTAGATAAGTCCCCTGGGCCAGATGGGATTTATCCAAGGATTCTCTTGGAAGCTAGGGAGGAGATGGCTGAGCCTTTAGCCTTGATCTTTGAGTCATCATTGTCTACAGGTTTAGTAGCAGAGGACTGGAGGATTGTAAATGTTGTGCCCTTGTTCAAGAAGGGCAGTAGAGACGACTCAGATAATTATAGACCAGTGAGCCTTATGTCTGTTATAGGAAAAGTTTTGGAAAGGATTATAAGAGATAGGATTTGAAATCATCTAGAAAGCAACAATTTGATTGGAGATAGTCAACATGGTTTTGTCAAGGGCGGGTCGTGCCTCACAAATGTCATTGAGTTTTTTGAGAAGGTGACCAAGTATGTGGATGAAGATAGAATCAGTTGATGTGCTGTACATGGACTTCAGTAAAGCCTTTGATAATGTTCCACATGGTAGGCTTTTGGACAAAATGCAGAGGCATAGGATTGAGAGTGATTTAGCAGTTTGGATTAGAAAGTGGCTTTCTGTAAGAAGGCAGTGAGTGGTGGTTGATGGAAAATATTCAGCCTGGAGTCCAGTTACTAGTGGTGTGTCACAAGGATCTGTTTTGGGACCATTGCTGTTATAAACGAGTTGGACGCGGGCATAGGTGGATGGGTTAGTAAGCGTGCAGATGACACTAAAGTCAGTGGAGTAGTGGACAGTTTGGAAGAATGTTACAGGTTGCAGGGGGACTTGGATAACCTGCAGATTTGGGCTGAGAGGTGGTAAATGGAGTTTAATGCAGATAAAAATAAAGTGATTCATTTTGGGAACAATAACAGGAAGGCAGAATACTAGGTCAATGGAAAGATTCTTGGTATGTGGATACGCAGAGGGATCTTGGTGTCCATGTACATAGGTCCCTGAAAGTTGCCACCCAGGTTGATAATGCTGTTAAGAAGACATACTGTGCGTTAGGTTTCATTCATAGAGGGATTGGGTTCTGGAGACATTATGGTCATGCTGCAACTGTACAAAACTCTAGTGTGGCCTCACTTGGAATGTTGTGTACAGTTCTGGTCGTCCCATTACAGGAAGGATGTGGAAGCATTGGAAAAGGTGCAGAGGAGATTTACCAGGATGTTGCCTGGTCTGGAGGGAAGGTCTTATGAGGAAAGACTGAGGTATTTAGGTCTGTTGTCTTTGGAGAGAAGAAGGCTAGGAGGGGATTTAATAGAGACATACAAGATGATCAAAGGATTAGTGAGAGTCTCTTTTTTAGGATGATGACTTGTACGAGGGGGCATAACTGTAAATTGAGGGGTGATAGATTTAAGACAGATGTCAGAGGCAGATTCTTTATTCAGAGAGTGGTAAGGATATGGAATGCCCTGCTTGCCAATGTAGTTGACTCAGCCAGATTATGGGCATTTAAACAATCCTTTGATAAGCACATGGATGATAATGAGACAGTATGGGGGATGGGCTTAGATTAATTCACAGGTCGGCACAACATCGAGGACTGAAGGGGCTGTTCTGCGCTGTATTGTTTTATGTTCTATATTTCTAAGTCAGGATGGTAACTGGCTTGGAGGGGAACTTGAAATTGGTGATGTTCCTACGTAGATGTTGCCCTTGTCCTTCTAGATGGAAGTGATCATGGATTTGGAAGGTGCTGTCTGAGGGTCTTTAGTGAATTTCTGCATTGTGTCATGTAGATAGCACACACTGCTGCTACTGGATGTGGTGCCAATTAAGTGGGCTACTTTATCCTGGATGGTGTTAACCTTCTTGAGTGTTGTTGGAGCTGCACCCATCCAGGCAAGTGGGGAATATTCCATCACACTCCTGACTTGTGCCTTGTAGATGGGGGACAGGTTTTGAGGAGTCAGGAGGTAAGTTATTCATTGCAGTATTCCTAGCTTCTGACTTACTCTTGTAGACGCTGTGTTTATGTGATGAGTCTAGTTGAGTTTCTGGTCAATGATATTCCCAGGATGTTGATAGTGCGGGATTCCGTGATGGTAACATCATTGAATGTCAAGGGACAGTGGTTAGATTGTCTGTTATTCATGATGGTCATTGCCTGGCACTTCTGTAGTATTGGTCAGCCTAAACCTGGATATTGTCTAGTTCTTGTTGCATTTGCACATGGATTGCATCAGTGTCCGAGGTGTCACGAATGGTGCTGAACACTGTGCAGTTATTAGCAAACATCCCCAATTCTGAGCTTTTGATGGAGGGAAGGTCATTGATGAAGCAGCTGAAGGTGGTTAAACCTAGAACATTAACCTGAGGAACTCCAGCAGAGATGTCCTGGAGTTGAGATGACTGACCTCCAACAATCATGGCCATTTTCCTACATGTTAGGTACGTCTCTAACCATCAGAGAGTTTGCCCCCTGATATCCATTGTTTCCAGTTTTGCCAGGGCTTCTCAATGCCACACTTGGTCAAATGCAGTCTTGATGTCAAGAGCTGTCACTCTCACCTGAACTCTGGGATTTGTCCATGTTTGAACCAAGGCTGTAATGAGGTCAGGAGTTGAGTGGTCCTGATGAACCCCAAACTGGGTGTCACTGAGCAAGTTATTGCTGAGCAGATGCTGCTTCTTAGCACTATTGATGAGACCTTCTATCCCTTTACTGATGATCGAGAGTAGACTGATGGAGTGGAAATTGTCTCGGTTGGCTTTGTCCTGCTTTTTGTGTACAGGACATACCAGGGCAATTTTCTATATCGTCGGGTAGATGCCAGTATTGTAAATGTACTGGAATAGCTTGGCTCAGGGAGTGGCAAGTTCTGAAGCACGAGTCTTCAGTACTATTGCAGGAATGTTCAGTGCCTGTAGCCTTTGCAGTATCCAGTGCCTCCAACCATTACTTGATACCAAGTGGAGTGAATCAAATTGGCTGAAGACTGGTATCCATAAAGCAGGGGACTACTGGAGGAGTCGAAGTTAGATCATCTACTCGGCATTTCTGGCTGAAGATTGCTGTGAAAGCTTTAGCCTTACCTTTTACAGTGATGTGCTGGGCTCTTCCATCATTGAGGATGGAGGTATTTGTTGAGACTCTTCCTCTCGTCTGTTATTTAATTGTCTACCGCCATTCTCGACTAGATCTAGCAGGACTGCAGAGCTTAGATCTCAACCTTTGGCAGTCAGATCACTCAGCTCTGTCTATCACTTGCTGCTTATACTGTTTGGCGGCTTCATCAGAATGACACCTCATCTTCAGGTAGGCCTGCTGTTGCTCTTGGCATGCCCTCTTACACTCGCTATTGAACTAGAGTTGATCTCCTTGCTTGATGGTAATGGTTGAATGGGGAATATGCCAGGCCATGAGATTACAGATTATGATGGAATACAGTTCTGCTGCTATGGATGGCCCATAGGACCTTATGGATGCCCAGTCTTGGGTTGCTACGTGTGATCAAAGTCTGTCCCATAAAGCACTGTGATAGTGCCACACAACACGATAGAGGTTATTCTCAATATGAAGGCTGGACTATATCTTCACAAGGAATGGACAGTGATCGCTCTTACCGATACTGTCATGGACAGATTAGATTACATTACATTACAGTGTGGAAACAGGCCCTTCAGCCCAACAAGTCCACACCGACCCACCGAAGCGCAACCCACCCATACCCCTACATTTGCCCCTTACCTAACACTACAGGCAATTTAGCATGGCCAATTCACCTGACCTGCACATCTTTGGACTGTGGGAGGAAACCGGAGCACCCGGAGGAAACCCACGCAGACACGGGGAGAACGTGCAAACTCCACACAGTCAGTCGCCTGAGGCGGGAACTGAACCCAGGTCTACAGGCGCTGTGAGGCAGCAGTGCTAACCACTGTGCCACCGTGCCGCCTCGTCCTTACCAATCTGCATGCATCTGCAGCCGGCAGATTGGTAAGGACGAGGTCAAGTATGTTTTTTCCTCTTGTTGGTTCCCTCACTACTCGCTGCGAACTCAGTCTAGAGCAGGCAAGCAGGAGGCTGGAAGAACACAGCAAGCCAAGCTACATCAGGTGGTGAAGAAGTCAACATTGCAGACGTAACCCTCCTTCAGGGCTGGGGATGGGTTTAAAGGGAGCTGCAGATAAAGGAGATGCTGTTGGGGCGTGGAGTGATGTTTTGGTGGGGGTGGGGGCACGGGGTGGTGAGGTAGAAATAGGTGAACACAGGTTGAGGGTCCAATCTGGTTGGTTGATGGGAGGTAAGAATCTGGCTGGTGGCTGGAAGGAAGGATCAGTTAGAGGAATGGAAGGGAGGGGGAGGGGCTGAATAGGGAGTCAGGGGATTGGAAGGGAGGTGATTTGAAATTGGAGAACTCAATGTTGAGTCCTCTGAGCTGTAGGCCGCCCAGATGGAGGAGGAGCTGTTGTTCCTCCAATTTGCAGTCTGATTCATTGTGGAAATGGAGGAGGCCGGGATGGTCATGTTGGAAAGGGAGTGGGAAGGGGAATTAAAATGGGCAGTGACTGGGAGGTTAGGTCAGCCCCTGCGGGTCTGGCTGTGATGCTCGGTGAAACATGCCCTGAGTTTATGTTTGGTCAACCGATGTAGAGAAAACCATATCAGGAGCACCTAATGCAATAAACCAGGTTGGAGGAGAGGCAGGTGTACCTCTGTCTCACCTGGAAGGACTGTTTGGGGCCCTGGATGGAGATGAGGGGTTGGTGTACTGGCAGGTTTTGCATCTTTTCTGGTTGCAGGAGAAGGTATCTGGGGGTTCAGGGGGTGGTTGGGGAGAGTGGCACAAACCAAGGACTGATAAACGGAAAGGTCCTTGCAGAAGGTGGAGAGAGGTGGGATGGGGAAGATGTTCTTGGTGGTGGGGTCTAGTTTGAGTTTGCAAAACAAAAGTGTTTAAAGGATGATATGTTGGATGCGGAGACTGATGGGGTGGTAGGGGAAGACATGGGGGCCCCTGTCTTTATTGTGTTTGGAGCAGGAGGAGTTGAAGGGGAGTTATGGGAAATGGAGGTAGTGCAGTCTGGATAACAGAGGGAGGAAAAGCATGTTGCTCAAAATAGTTGGGCATCTGGGATGCTCAGGAGAGGAATGTCTCCTCATCTGAGTAGATGTGGCGGAGGTGGAGAAATTGGGAGAACGGAATGGAGTTCTTGCAATACACTGAGTGGGAGGTGGTGTAGTTCAGGTAGATGTGAGAGTCTATGGGTTTATAGTAACATCCATATGGAGACTGTCAGGGGAGATAGAAGTGGAGAGGTCACGAAAGGGAGGGAGGTGTCACAGATGGACCAAGTGAATTAGAGGGTAAGGTGGAAGTTGTGGGCGAAGTTGATGAACTGCTCCAGTTCAGCCTGGGTGCAGGATGCAGCACCGATGCAGTCATCAATGTAACAGGGGAAGAGTTGGGGCACAGTGCCGGTGTAGGTATTGAAGAGGGACTGTTCTACGTAGCCAACAAATAGGCAGTCATAGCTGGGGCTCAACCACATGCCCACAGCCATCATCTGGATTTGGAGAAATTGGGAGGAGTAAAGGAAAAGTTAGGGGTGAGGACTAGTTCAGCGAGGCGGAGGAGGGTATTGGTGGAGGGGGACCGATGGCTCTGTTGGAGAGGAACAAGCTGAGGGCCTGAAGGGACCAACCTGACCTCCCAGTCACCACCCATTTTAATTCCTCTTCCCAGTTCCTTTCAAACACGGCCATCCTTGGCCTACTCCATTGCCACAATGAATCAGACCGCAGATTGGAGGAACAACACCTCATTTTCTGCCTGGGCAGCCTACGGCCCAGAGGACTCAACATTGAGTTCTCCAATTTCAAATAACCTCCCTTCCCATCCCCTGACTCCCTATCCTGCCCCACCCCCTCCCTTTCATTCCTCTGACTGACCCTTACTTCCAGCCACCAGCCAGATTCATTCCTCCCATTAACCATCCAGGTCGTATCCTTTACCTGTGTTCACTGATCCTCACATCAGCACTCTGCTCCCAACGCCCTCTTATCTGCAGTTCCCCTTACTCCCATCCCCAGTCCTGAAGGAGGGTTACATCTGAAACATTGACTTCTCCACTTCCTGATGCTGCCTGGCTTGCTGTCGACCTTGGATTGCAGTATCTGCAGTTTTCTTATGTCTCTAACAGACCCAGTCAAGCAGCTATGTCCTTTAGGACCTGAACAGCTCAGTCATACTGCTGCTAAGTCACTCTTGGTGGTGCAGATTGAAATCCCCCACCCAGAGTACATTTTGTGCCCTTCAATGCTTCTTCTGAATGTTGTTCAACACGGAGGAGTACTGATTCATCAGCTGAGGTAGAACCGTACGTAGTAAACAGCAGGAGGTTTCCTTGCCCAAGTTTAACCTGAAGCCATGAGACTTCATGGGGTCTGCAGTCAATGTTGAGAACACCCAGAGAACACCCTCCTGACTGTATAACACAGTCTGTTTAATACAGGGAGTTTGACTTGTTGGGTGGATGAACTTAGATCAGTACGTGGGAATATGACATTATTACAATTGCTGAGACATAGTTGAAGGAAGAACAAGACTGGCAGCTCAACATTTCAGGTTATAGAAGTTTCAGGCAGGATGAATGGGGTGGGGGGAGCAAGAAAAGGAGGCGGGACTATAGCATATTGATAAAGGAAACCATCACAGCAGTAATGAGGGTGGATGTCTCAGAAGGGTCTTAAACGAGCTTAGAACTAAAAAAAAGGGTGTGATTACTGTACTGTAAACCCAGCAAAGTCATGGAGAGATAGAGCAATAGCTATGTACAAAAATCATAGAAAGGCATGAGAGAAAAGGGTTAAAGTTGGAGGGGACTTCAACTATGCTCACATTAACAGAGATTGCCTTTGTGTGAAAGAATGAGACGGGTGTAATTTTTAAAGTGCATCCAGGACAGTGCCCGAAATGTTAATTCTCCTGCTCCTTGGATGCAGACTGGCCTGCTCTGCTTTCCCAGCACCACACTCTTGACTCTAACCTCCAACATCTGCAGTCCTCACTTTCTCCCAGTATGTAGATAGCCAAACTAGCGATGGAGCAGTGCTCAACCCAATCCTAGCGAATCCAGCGGTTGAAAATTCAGCCGTTGAGTATTTTGAGAATAGGGACTGTAACTGTAAGTTTCAAAGCCAATATGTAAAGGGACAAGGACAGTGTATACGTGAAGTGTCTAAACTGGTGGAAGGCTGATTTCAATATCATTAGACAGGATCTTACCTCAGGACAGTACTGCAGCTTCTGCAATGGTGTGGTTATGGTTCGTACAGTAACACTGAAAATATCACGACCCTAGAATTAAAAAAAAGGTGAGAAATACAGTCAACAGTTCAAGGTAGTTGGGAGGAATTAGAGTTCTACAAGAGTAGTTTGGAAATCACAAGAATTTCATCAGGAGACAAGGACTCATTCAATACAGGTGAGGGAATAAGTCACTTTACTCTGTTAAACGAAGGTTTTGTTAACTAGTAGGGTGTGATAAGCCATGTGGATGGTATGTGTTCCTTTGTCATGAAGCTTACAACATACAAATGACATAAATCAAGACAAAAATATTCCTGTGAAAATTATCAGTGTAGCTGTTAGCCTTGGTTCGGCGATGGCTTGCTTCAGGTCTTGAGCACATACTCCAGAGTAGTAGTTCAATGCACTACCGAAAGATTATTGCAGTGACAGAAATGGATCAATTTTGATATTGTACAAGTGGATGGGGTAAAGCTGGGCTCTGACTGAGCATGTGACAATTGTTTGTGATCAAACTTACTTTGTTTAATCAATTGCAAAGTCTCACGTAGCAATATAAAAAATGCATTCAATATCAATTTTTTCCTTCATGTAAAATACTCTGAATGATCATTATGTATCGCCATTCCAGCCTGAGGTTACTGGAAGTAATACGGGTCTTCCACATATCACCTCTTTGAGAAGGCCAAATTAAACATCAATAATAGTGCAGCAGAAAGCCCTCACCAGAATAAAGAACCTCAGGCAGAAGTTCCAGTTACTGAGTAAGAGCTACTGGCCAGTGGGTAGTGCCACTCGGACACTATACCCTCCCAAATCATGGGATTGTCAATGGACATATGTCAGTGATGTCAGGAAGGGGGATTTAGCAGCAAGGGCGGGGGGGGTGTAGGTTGGTGGAGGGGGGTGTGGGAGGTGATGAAGCTCTGTCATTAACAGTGTTTGTTTTTGAGGTATCCATCATAGCCAGTCTCCTGCCCATCACTGAGTGAATTCCAGTGATGACAGCATGTGGAAAGGAACAGGTGTAATCAGGCAGAGAATGGGAAGATGGTGTGATCGCCACATTCCCATATGATTAAATGTCGCCTGCCCAGCAAACCTGCCGTGAGAAGTGGGGGCATGGGCAAGGCATTCAATTTGGCCCAAAGCTCCTGGGCAAAGCAGAGAATAATGTCATCACAGATTCCTGCCCCTGATCTATCACACAACTGGAAGTTCACACCCACTGAAGGCAGTGGCTTTCGCTTATTTTCTCAATATTTGAGAGTCATTCCAGTACAAAGCATCTGGCTGACACATGCAAACTAGACACTTGAGAACACCAAAGACATGGAAGTGCCCATAGGAATGTAACCCTGCAAGATTTGATTCCTTCAGTGGAAAGAATACCGTCCAGGCCCTACCTCTGGTGGATGAACATACTCTACCACATCCCATATTTTCACTCCCAGGGATGAATTTGACATTGCAATTCCTTTCATCTTGGTGATGACAGAACTCTCTGGAGCATTCTCTCTTTCTTGGTATGATTTTTGAATTATAAAAACGTACCTGCACAAATCAAAAACACAAATTATTAATTCTCTTAGGTTAACCAAGCTCACAGCAGTGTATGGAGGCTATTTCATTTTTCTCTCCTGTTGGTGACTGAAAAGCTTTAGCTAAGTTAATTTAATACTGGCTATTCTTGACACCTTCAAAAGAGGTCTTCATTTGTTCCTGTCTCACAGAATGAATTGTTCTGTTGCATCTTTCAGTCAGTGGAGCACATATTAACATTAGGGAATGCCAGTTTACTTTTGTCTTTCCTACCACACAGTGATAGAACTAGATGCAATCACCACGTGGACCCTTTTGCAGCAATTTTACTTTCCTTGGCTTTAAATCTATTTCACTTTAAAGATAATTAAAACTAAAAGCTTCATTTGGAGTAAACTTGGCAAAGGTGTTTGGATGCACATTCCACACACAATGCAGTCAATTTTGCATCCATAAAGTTTTCAGTTTGCTATTACTATTACCCTCCCTTCTTTAAAATAAGTCACCATGAAATTGTGTTCTAGAACACAACTAGCACAAAGGGTTCTGCAACAGAACTCAGTAGAGAGGTAGGCTCAAAAATACAAAGATCCACTGAAATGAATAAATGCAACTAAATGTTTGAATTGGGTCTTGTGATGTGAATTAATTCTTTCAACATCTGGGAGTGGCATTTGCCACTTCTCCTTGAAAGCTGAGCAGACACCCTCTTACATGCACAGGAGCCTTTATCCAACTTTCTGCCTGTTTTGGGTGTGTATATTGAGAGTCCATTCAAGGACCTGCCAGGAAATTGGGTTTGGTGAATAACTAAGTGTATCAGAGTTCCAAAAGCCAACTTTTAAGTAAGGACTGTGCAGCTAGCAGTTTAAAATATTCTCCAGTATTTACAAAGTATAGCAGGCATGAAATTATATGAAGCAATCTGTTACAACCCAAAGGGGTCAATGGCAAAAACAAAAAGGGGATGTTGAGGGACAACTTTGCCTGCCCCAAGGAAACACTGTGCTAGCTGTGGTGGATGACTGCAGTTCTTGCTGCAGGAAGCAACATTACTCTGTGACAAGTCCCCTGGAGAAGCACAGCCACATTATGAACCTCTCCTTAGAGAATGATTTTACCCCCAGAGTTGGAGTGTCTAATACTAAGGGCATGCATTTAAGGTGAGAGGGGAGAGTTCAAATGAAATGTGAGGGACAAGCTTTTTTTTTTAAACACAGGTAGGTGGCTGGAATGCACTGCTAGGGTGGCGATGGAGGAGGATGCAGATACAAAAAGGGGAAATTTAAAGACTTTTAGATAAGTAAATTTGTATGTAATAAGTGGAGGGATATGGACCAAGAGCAGGCAGAAGGGATTAGTTCAATTTGGAGTCATGTTCAGCACAACATTGTGGACTAAAGGGCACATTCCTGTAACTGTCCTATGTTCTAAACTCTGCTGGAAGCTGAACGAATCCTAGAAGTTTGCCTCTGCCTATTTTCTCTCTATGCAGCTATATCTTTGTTTCCCCCATGCTTCTACTGTCTCCCCTCCTTCTGCTCAATTGTTGCACAGACATGAAGAAACATTGTTAGAAACCCTTTTTAAAAAATCAGAACTTTTCACAGCTGAACTAAAAACATTGAGTTTGGTTTAAAAAATAACTAAAACATCTCCCTAAACCATCTAATACATTATATAATGAGCAACTAGCATCCCTGTTAATGTTGCTAGAAACGATGATGGCCAATTGCTGGTTACAATGACCGATTGATAGATTGTCAATAAGCTGCCCATTAATCAACAGCTGCTGCAACTGTGAGAGGGCTCCTAACCCATTTTAAAACCAATCTTTGAAGTTGTTAATGCATGACTTTGGTGCGATTGCACTGCAGAGATCAAAGTGCTGCTAGTTTTACCTGCATTAAACAAACATTTTCTCTTTTATTTGCTGGTTCCACTACCACTTTCTTCACCTCTTCACCTCGAAACCTTCAATCAGTAACACATATCCATACATAAATAGCAATTATTTTTCTGTTATTTAACGAAGTGTCTTGGGATATTTTAACACATCCAAGATGCTGTAAGTATTCAAATAGGGTAATAGTGCAAATATTTTTAGGGAAATAGACAAATAGGTTGGAAAAATGTTTTAAAAAGGTAAACTGAACTCTGGGAGTTATTTCTTCTGAAGGAAAGAGTTAAGAAACAGAGACATTATGCACACTTGTATGGAATCTTGATTAGACCACACAGTACTGTGCATAGCTCTAGTCTTTGCATCATATAAAAAGGTATTGACATACTGGAGAATGGGTAAAAACAGAAAAGGCAACGATGATACCAGTTCTAACTTTTCAAGTTTACTAAGGGGCCTTAACAGGCTAGGACTGTTTCCTTCAATCGTATGAAGACTGGGGATTGGATCAAAAAAGTCTTTGAGACAATGAATAGGGTGGTGGTACAAAACCGTGCTTTCAATGTAGGGGAGATCAAAAGTAGAATTCAGAGAAGTAATGGTATTGACAGGACTGCTGCCAAAAACTGTCAGACACAGGTACCTTACATTCTGTTTCATTATGATGAGTTTGGCAGAAGCTGAATATAAATAAGTGGCTCCATAAATATGTAACTCCTACAACTTATTCAAACTCTTGGCTGGATTTTAAACTCCACTACACCTTCACAGTCCGGTTGTAGAAAATCGTGATAGCAAAATGGGAAATAAAAATATTAGCCAAATTAAAACTGGCCATACCTTATCAAGCAATGCCCAATAGAAGTAGCTACTTTGTGGTAAATCGAACAAGCTGCAATTAGAGTCAGAGTTCAGAGACAAACAGATCCTTCCGTCTAACTAATCCATGCTGACCAGACATCTCAATCTGACCCAGGCCCATATCACTCTAAATCTTTCCTATTCATATACCCGTCCAGATGTTTAGTTTGTGTTTGCAGCGATTTACCATTTTGACCAAGGTTACTCTGTCTTAGGTGTGAAAAAGCAAGCTCTGCCTAATGTGATCTAGCATCAAAACTAAAAATCACGCAGCACCAGGTTATAGTCCAACAGTTTTAATTGGAAGCACACTAGCTTTCGGAGCGACGCTCCTTCATGAGGTGATAGTGGAGGGCTCAATCGTAACACAGAATTTATAGCAAAAATTTACAGTGTGATGTAACTGAAGTTATACATTGAAAAATTGATTTTCTGTTAAGCCTTTCATCTGTTAGAATACAATGATAGTTTCACTTCTTTCATGTGTAAATCACAAAACCTTGTTTTTAAAGTTGCATTCTCGGGTTAGCTGTTAACAATGGTGATAGCTAGACAATATATTGAAGGTATTGGCCCCGTGTTCTCTGTCTATGCCATGATGTTTAGATTGATTCTAATCTAAAAAGTGAGATAACAGAGTTTTACATAAATTCATGCAGTTTTTGAGCAAAGTACAATGTAACTCTGCAAGTACAAATTCACCCCACAAAATATATGTGTGCATGTGGGTCTTTGTCTGTCTGTGTGTGTGTGTCTGTCTGGGGTGGGGTTGTGAGTGTGAGAAAGTGTGTGTGTGTGTGTGTGTAGTGAGTGCAGAGTGTCTTAAGTCTGTGAGGGGGTGCATGTGTGAGTGTGGGAATGTGTGTGTCTATAAGGGTATGTGTGGGTGTCTGTGTGTGCGTCTGTGTGTACCTGTGTCCATGTGTGTATGTGAGAGTGTGTGTGTGTGTAGGAATATCTGTGTGTGTTTAGTGCAATGGTGATCACCTGTAATGTGACATGAACCCAAGGTCCCGGTTGAGGCCCTCCCTATGGGTACCGAACTTAGTTATCAGCCTCTGCTCGGCCACTTTTCTCTGCTGCCTGTCCCGAAGTCCACCTTGGAGGATGGTCACCCGAAGGTCCGAGGCTGAATGTCCTGGACCACTGAAATGTTCCCCAGCTGGGAGGGAACCCTCCTATTCCCCAACTGGGAGGGAACCCTCCTTTCTCACACTCACAACCCCACCCCAGACAGACACACACACACAGACAGACAAAGACTCACATGCACACATATATTTTGTGGGGTGAATTTGTACTTGCAGAGTTACATTGTACTTTGCTCAAAAACTGCATGCATTCATGTAAAACTCTGTTATCTCACTTTTTAGATTAGAATCAATCTAAACATCAGGTCATAGACAGAGAACACAGGGGGCCAACACCTTCAACATATTGTCTAGCTATCACCATTGTTAACAGCTAACCCGAGAATGCAACTTTTAAAAAAAGGGTTTTGTGATTTACACATGAAAGAAGTGAAACTATCACTGTATTCTAATAGATGAAAGGCTTAACAGAAAATCAATTTTTCAATGTATAATTTCAGTTACATCACACTGTAAATTTTTGCTATAAATTGTGTGTTAGGATTGAGCCCTCCACTACCACCTGATGAAGGAGCGTTGCTCCGAAAGCTAGTGTGCTTCCAATTAAACCTGTTGGACTATAACCTGGTGTTGTGTGATTTTTAACTTTGTACACCCCAGTCCAACACCGGCATCTCCAAATCATAGCATCAGAACAGCTTTCTACTCCAGCGTGTTGGCAATATTTCATACGCTTCACAGGAGCCGACGCGATTCTTTTTAAACAGAACGAGACTTCGCTTTGATACATTTTTTTTGGGAGGGGGGTGAAGCTCGCGAAATCCAAATATTTATCCTGAACTACATATGCTCGAGTTAATCTTGAACGTTACTATTAATCCCGAAGTTTACAAATCAAAGAGCTGACACTCGGCTCCCGGAGTTGAAACAGCAGAGACTGTTTCAATCTGAAAGTCAATCCGGTTTGAGAAAAGATCCTCAGTGTTAAAGAAATCAGAAATCGAGAAACAACTCCTGCAATTGGCGAGGATTTGAAATTATTCAGTGACAAGTTTAACGCAGGCTTCGGTTTAAGAAAACATATCAAACCAATCGTTAATTGCCTCCACACAAAATCTCAAAACCGACGATTCAAAAATCAAACTCATGGACGCAAAATAAACATTGTGTGGTATCTTGGAATTAGTGTATTCGCCCCAACATTTATAATAATAGCCTCAACTTTGGGATGTACTTACACAGCAAAGTATAAAATGATAAGTAGTTGGATAATTCTGTAAATTATTCCTAAAGTTCGGTTTTTAACCACCACAACTTTGGGAGTTTCATAATCCCAGAATTCTGCCCAGCACAGCGCACACGATTCCCTGTAGCCCATCCTTCGGAAATCTCGGCTCCGGAGAGACAGTCAGATGGAGCTGGGTTGGTTCAGCTTTGCCGCCCTGCCCTCTTGCTGTTCGCTTTTGGTGGTTCTCTGCCCGATGTTAAACATCTTCCTCCCATCCCGTCCCCGCCACTCACAGAACAGCGACACCTTCAGCATTCCGGCCATTCCCGAACGATCACAATAGCCGAGGGGCGTTTCGTTTTCCAGACAATCACCACCAGGAACTCTGCTTCTTTTCCGTAGCAATTCCAGAATTCTCTCCTTGGTTTGCCCTATTTCATTCTTAGTTCTCCCGTCTTAGCCATTTCCTGCTTTCAGCTTGTCTTCGCTTTCTCCTCCGGTAACTTAAAGTGATTCGCTGAATCCATTTCAACCACCTCAAATAGCCCATGAGATGACCTATTAGTTTCGCGGGATTGCTTATAATCGATTACATTGAATTTACAAAGACACTGGATTTGTAATCAAGGTAACGCAGGTCAGGTTCCGGGGACATGGGTTTGAATCCAATCTCGGTACAATTCAATTTTTAAAAATCTGGAATTAAAAGCTGGGAGAAAGTGAGGACTACATATGCTTGAAATCAGAGTCGAGAGTGTGGTGCTGGAAAAGCACAGCTAGTCCTGGAAATCAGAGTCGAGAGTGGTGCTGGAAAAGCATAGCAAGCCAGCCAGCATCTGAGAAGCAGGTCTGGCACATTCCAAGGTCCAGGACTACATGTTGAGGGACGCGCTGAAGCTTTGGGTAGCTGCCGCCAAGGCGCGGTGGGGAAAGACCACCGTGTAATGGCTGCCTGCCTAAGAAGAACAGGGGACCCACTCAGCAATCAGGCCCCGCTGACGCCTCGGCTAAATATATGGATGGTAAACATACAGACCCGTATATACAAATGATTAATTCCAATCTCTGTATGTAAAGAAATAGAATGTATACGTGCGTATGGCACCACCAATTGTACAGATCAAAATATTTTATGAATAAAGTAAATTTAAAAATCCAAGGAACAGGAGAATCGACATTTTGATCAGGAATGATGAAGTGCTTATGCTCCAAACGTTGACTCTCCTGCTCCTCGGATGATGCCTGACAGGCTGTGTTTTTCCAGCACTCCACCTTTTGACTCTGGAAATAAAAGCTTAGTGATAATCATGAAATATTTGTAGATAGAAAAAAAACTGGTGGTTCACTAATGTCTTTTAGAGAAGGAAATTGCTGACGTTACCTGGTCTGGCTTTCAGGTGACACCAGACCCACAGCAATGTGGCTGACTCTCAACTGCCAGGAAACAGCCAAAGCCACTTAGTGTTATCAACTGCTAAAGATCTCTGAAAAAGAAATAAACCAGACGGAACACTTGGCAATGACTAAGGCAACAGAAATTACAATGACAAACACACCTTATTGATCCTGCAAGGTCATCTTCCCAACATCTAGGGGATAGTGCCAAGAGTGACAAGTGTAATTGTTAATAATTGAGAAGATGCATTGTTTAAAAGACAACAATGATGAAGCACTGCCTGGAATTAGGCTTAGCGCTGTAGAAGAACAGAAGATTTTGGGTGTTTAAGTTCATAAGGCTGCATCTCCCATTGATTATGGTTATTAAATAAATGAAATTCAAAATTTTAGCACAACAGCTGTAGATGTAAAAGCCAAGAGTTAACAAAACCTTAATAAGACATCAGTTTGAATAATGTGTACAGTATATTTGGGTGTCAATTTCTGGATGGGAGTTTAGGCAATAGAAAAAGATCTGTGCATCTTTAATGAAAGGACCCATCAGCTAAAGAAATGGCATTCCACCTTTTGGTTTGGCTCAATGGTAGTTCAACAATTTCAGGCTTCAATCTCTGCCCCAATTATTTTCTTCTCTTTTGTAGGTTTGTGGGGTTTAAGTCTCTATTTCCAATGTCTTTGTTTTCAGGTAGCATCTGTTCTTCATTCTGGCATTCACTCGTCCTCTGAATGCAATTTTTTTGTTGTTTCTGTACTTGCCCCAGTCCTTTTGGCTTTATCCCCTCAACTCCTTTATTATTTAATCTCCCCTAGCTTCCACACTGTCATGGATTTTCCATTTTATCCTCCGTTTCAGTTGCATAAAATTGATCATATTTTCCAGGTTTGATGAAAGGTCATTGATCTTAAAATTATGTCTGCTTCACTCTCTACTGATATTGCTTGACCCGCTGAGTAATTCTTATATTTTCTGTTTTTTTCCCCTTTAGGATGCTGCTTGGTATTACAAAGATTTTCTTTAAAACAATGCAGCTTAAGGCAGGATCAGATAGAAATGTTTACCGTTATGGAAAGGATGGGATGGAACAAACAAATAGATGATCTCCAATAGTTGAAGGGTCTAGAATGAGGGTCCATAGATGCATAATAAAATCCAAGATCTTAGATGGAGGGCAGTATCTTTACAGAGCTGTGAGGCTATGAAATAATTTCCAGTGTTTGTGATTGAGCCAGCAACTACGTTAACATTCAGGATTAGACTAGAAAATGTGGATAAACAGATTTGGGGATGTGATAGAGAACTGTAAATCAGACAATTTGATCCAAGAAAGATTAGGACTGACATAAACTGGTTTCTGTTTTCCAACTTAAATGTTGTAATTCAACCTTAACTTAATTTTACCCGAATTATCATAAAGGGTGCACTTGGTGCTAGCACAGCGGGAAAGGAAACAGTTCCTTATGTGAGTTGCTGATAAACCTCAATCCCACTACTTACTGATAGATTGTGGCATTGTAATTCATTCATCCCTAATAATCAATCAAATCTAGCATTTGTTTACAGCTTGATTGTTTGAAAGATTGCTTTTCAACCAAAGCTATTTAAAATTCTGAGGTCCACCACTGATAAGAAGTGAATTTAGTCTCTTGCTCAGAGATACCTACACCACAGGGTGGAGGGAGTGGGAGAATCCAAACGTACAGTTGTGTGGTCCATGATTGTGGGTAGGGTTCCATTCTCTCAGAGCTTTCTTTTTTCCCTCCTTGGAAGTGGGGATTTGATCTGGTGTAGGGTTGGAGTGGGATGGTCCACTCCTGAGGCTTTCTGTTCAATTTTTGGGTTCAGGTTTCTCTTACTGATTGGACTTTTCTTTCCTTCTGCCTCAGTGTAAGCTGAAGATTGACAGTTGAAGTCAATTCCTTGACATGCTCATCTGTGCCATAGCTATGCCCATTGACTCATACATGTTAAAATTTCACTTATAAATTCACAAATCCCACAATTATACTGTACAACACACATGTGTGGTGAACCAGCTGCCAACAAATCTTTATTAAAATAAACCATGGAATATTGCAGTAAAGAAACAGGCCATTCTAACAATTATACCTACATTAGTGTTTTACTCCACATGAAGTAATCTGTCGTAAACCATCCTCCTGATTGCTCCTCTTTCTCATTTCAAAGTAATTCCCTTTAAAAAGGCTAAAGGAGTCAACTGTTTGGAACTCGACAGATAATAAAGATCCCAAGTTAATGCTCAGAACACACTCAATCCCTTTATGATACTATGCTTTCATGAGAAGAAAAGTTGAAAATAAATGAATAAAAACTGTACAATCCAGAATTTAGAACAATAGATTTCATTCCTACCAGGATGCAAGATTTCCTCACGTTGAAGCATCCACAAATTTAGTTTTCCCAATTTGTCCTGAATTCTTGCCACACAATTCACTATCCTTCTGAACGAATATCAGTACCAATGGGATCAACATTGTCACATACATTGCAAACCAGAAGCATCTGCATAATAGATGTTTTCTTACTCTTTTAGATCCAAATGCACACGAGCCAGTTCGAGGAAATCACACAGATATGATCTCATTTCCTTTTCACTCACTAATGCAAACATTTTCTGGAAAAGGAGTGCACTTAGCTCGGCAACAATGGTAATTAAACTCAGCAACACTCCTTAATTGGATTCTTTTAAAAGCCTCATTCCAAAATGATTTTCTCCACCCTCAGCAAGTTTAACCCATCCATCTCTAATTAATGCACTTATGGGGGAGGATGGAAGATCCCTGGCATTGCTGGGTGTTTTGTACAGGAGACATTGCTGATATGTATTATCCCCAGTACAAGCAGAAGCATACATGCTTTGAACAAGATTTCATAAATCTCAGTGGTAAGGATCACGTCCGAATTATTGTACTGATGGCATTGAGCAGGGTCTAGGAGGCCAATTGTTTGAGTTTTGTTGTTCTCGATGTCCATTTTTTTGATGATTCAACTCTTTTCTGCTAACGTCTACAAATATCTAGGTGCATGCTCTGATATTACTTGAACCGTAATATTCACATAATAAAGCTTATGCAGTAATCCTATAAAAGAATTGAAGACAATCATGTCAAAATATTTGATTTTTGATCAAGTAGTGCCCTCTAGTGATTAAATTAACACTCATAAATGAGGTTGAACGTAGCACCATTCTACCATTGATGACCTTTCGTTTGATTACTACATCGAACATGGAGACTTGTCTGTGCTAACCATGGTAAACATGCATTGTTTAATCATTATTATAAACGATTTTAAATACAGAACTCTTTAGAAACAAAACTATGTTATGTTTAATCAAAATTGAACTTTCCAAAAAGTAGTGGTCTGGATTTGAAGCTCCTGGCAAGCTGAAGTGGAGGGGATGATCCTGCGATATGTAGAAAATCCTGAATCAAGTGCTGTTTGTCTGTCAGTAGCTTTTTAATGAAACCAGTGCATACGCACATTATTTCCAGACCAACGAGGTTGAATTGGTGTGACGATGGCCCTCATTAGTTGAATTCAATTCTGGTCTTTAAAGGGACACTCCACATATGGAATTTGATGGAGTTGGGAGTCAAACACATTAAAATGTCATGCAATTTTTTTCAACACACTGTAAGATTGTGGATGATAAGTGAAAGATGAAATTGTTATTCACGACTTAAGCTAAGCTTTTTATCCTTTCAACTTTTCATTAACTCTGTGAATTGTTGTGAGATAAAATTTAGACTTTGGTATAACTGTATTTCTTTGGATAATCCATATCTTGTAAAATACTGAAATAATTTTTCCACTATCAATTTGAAATAATTTTTTTCTGAAATACATTGCCTCAGGAAAATTTTCTGAAACATCCATTATTGCTAAAATATTCTGATTTCCATTCTATGTTTTAGCTAGGGGTTCTACACAATCTATTAAGGTGCTGCTGAATCTGGTATCAGATTTAAAGAAACAAGATTAATTGAGGTCTGCAGTTTTCCAATGCCTGATATACATGTCATATCTGATAAAATTTGGATACATCTTTATTTAATCTAGGCCATTAACAATGGTTTTAATATCTTAGCCTGTGTTTTAGTCACATTTTAATGGCCTGCCATTGGAATTTTGAATTACTTGTAAGGTTTAATGAAGATACTCAAATGGAACCACCACCTGACAGACTCTGCCCATTCCTAATCAGGTGGTATTTGAGTTTGTCTCCAATTTCTCATTAGTAAATTATCTCACACGTAATAATTGACAGATATTGATTCAGATTCAATTTCTGAGTTGACTGTTTGTTATAACTCTCTCCAATACAGGATCTGTTTGTTGTATTTCTATTGAAGAAGATGGGCTAAACATGTCATGTCATTCTTCTTATCTTCATTTGTTTTGTATAATGTTTTGAAAATGTAATCTCACAGCTGAATCTGCAAGTAACCTCTCTTTTTCATAGACTCCTCTTCTTCCTGGCTAATTCATAGTCACAACACAAACAGGTAGCAATCCAGAATGTTCCTTCTGTAGTATGTCAATTTTTTAAACCTCTACTGTTTGCTCTACCAACAGCAATAAGGTGAATATTTTTGAACCTGCCAGGTCATTTCCCAAGATTAAATCGGAACCTTCTGTAGGACTTTCTTTATTATTCCAGCAACACCTCCTCCAATTGTTAAGTCACTCTTTAACCCCACCATATACAATAGGGCTGGTTTGCTATCTCCATAAAAACCTCCAATTTTTTTCCTTTATTAATCCTATGGAATTCAAAGAGTATTATCAGCCAAATCCAAGGCTGACTTACTCTTGTGTCTTTCAATATCTTTCCAGTTTACCTCCTCAGTTCAAGTTATAGAGTAATATCTCTTCTTTTGAGATAAATTATTCAGAACCTCCAGCGGTCTGATTCTCTTCATTAATATCCAAAGAAGAATTCTATGGACTGCCCAGCATTTCTCCAGTCTCAGTAAATAGTGAGGAAACATATACTTTTTGTATTGCTACCACAAATGCAATACCTATTATCTTTCTTGATGCCCTTTTTTGCTGAGGATTTCTTAGGCATTCCTATTACTGCATTTACCTTTATGTCCATTATTATTACAGTGGAAGTATGTTGTTTTTAAATCATTTTGGTTCTAACTTATCTTCTTTAATGCTTTGGTGTCCTCCTCTTTGTTCCCTAAAATTGCTGCCTCTTCCATCTGTATACTTTATATTGTACTCAGTTTTCTGATGGACTCTCATAAGAGAGTCTCACCATCTGCAACTATCTGAAAAGACAGCATATGTTTCTACCAGAACTGCTGCTTTTCTGATCTTTGATACTCGAGGTTAATTTAAATAAGCTTCTAGTTTTACAATAATGCTATTTCTGAATTTTTCCATCATCATAATTTCCCTTTGTTTTTTTCTCAAACTTCAGTGATCAAAACCATTGATCTCACAGCCTTTCCTTTTCTCTTTAAAATTCTATAAATTTCTGGTTGGGTTTCTTCCTCATCAAATTCTGGTCTCCCTCCTATAGGAAGGATGTTGTGAAACTTGAAAGGGTTCAGAAAAGATTTACAAGTACGTTGCCAGGGTTGGAGGGTTTGAGAGAGGCTGAATAGGTTAGGCCTGTTTTCCCTGGAGTGTCGGTGGTTGAGGGGTGACCTTAAAGAGGTTTATAAAATCATGAAGGACATGGATAGGATAAATAGACAAGGTCTTTTCCCTGAGGTGGGGGAGTCCAGAACTAGAGAGCATAGGTTTAGGGTGAGAGAGGAAAGATTTAAAAAGGAAATAAGGGGCAATTTTTTCCACACAGAGGGTGGTGCCTGTATGGAATGAGCTGCCAGAGAAAGTGATAGAGGCTGGTACAATCACAATGTTTAAAAGGCATCTGGATGGCTATATGAATGAGAAAGGTTTAAAGAGATATGGGCCAACTGCTGAGAAATGGGACTAGATTAATTTGGTCGGCATAGATGAGTTGGACCGAAGGGTTTATTTCCGTACTGTACATCTCTATGGCTCTATGATAAATTTTACTTGATAACTCGAGGGACAGGCTCATGTGTTTTGATTGTTGTTTTTTTTCAATAGTTTCATGACCTGCAGATTGATCCTCTGCTACAGTTGTAACTGTAGTTGTCAAAATATTTCAGGTCCAAACATCATTGGTCACTTTATCTGTTGAGCTACCTTTCCAATATCTTTTGACTCTACCCTCAGTAAACCTGGGCACTAAGTACATTTTTAGTTAAATCAAATCTCTCATTGGAATCAGAATCTTCCTCCAAGCTGCTTCTTCTTCTTTCCTTCTTTACGCCAAGCTTTTCCCTGGCTAATTTATGTTGTCTAACTTCCCTATCCCTTTGGAGTTCAAGCTTTTTAATTCCATCTCCCTTTCCATGACCCTCTGTTTCCCCTTTACTCTCTTTATTCTACGTCGAGGATTATTATTTCCAATTCTCTTTTTCTTTTTTTCTTCTCCCTTTCTAATACTTTTCCCTTTGCATTTTCTTTTCTTTACGTTTCTGTTTACTTCTTTTTCTTTCAATTCAAGTCTTTTCATTTTTTTTTCTCTCAGTTCTCCAACTTCAGTTCCTTTTTTCTTTGCCACCTGGATCAGTGCTATTCTGGCTATGATATCTCAGTTTCAGTTTTCACTTAATTAACTGTACATATTGGATATGAATTTCCCCATTACAATAACCTGCTTCTTTGTCTGCCTTCAATTTATCTGATAACTCTCTTAGTCAAAGATTTCAAATAATCCACCACAATATCTTCTACTCCAGAAATTTCCTAGTCACACTCAAAGCAACCGTGATACTCTAGAATGTGCAATTAAACTTCGCACAACACCTCTGTGATATGTTCAGAAATTCCATATCCTTGTCTCTTTTAAAAGAGATACAGATCCCTTTTAAATTCAATGACTTAAAATTCCTGAAGAGTTCCTACTTATTACGAACTCAACTGATGGTATTACTGGACAAGTCATATCCCACAATTGGGTCAGACAAGGTTGGCCATATATTTTTACATACCAGTTAACATATCAGTCACAGAAACATAATCACCAGTTTCTTTAATGACAAAAGAGTTTATGACACAAAAGAAGAGAAGATCTTAAAACATACAGCAAAGCAAAGTTTTCAACCTTCTTTCCAATACTATCTGTTACAGATGTCATGATCTCCAGAGATGTTATTATCTGAGAAGTCAGATCCCAGACTAAAATCTGGCTTGATAGATTCATTTTTGGTTTTAATAAAGTGGTTTCTCACTGAGTTAGACATACAATGTTGCAGAATCTGTTTTATCAATAAAAAATAAGTTTGTTAATTGAGAGAAATGAAAATAAAATAGGATAAATGAATTGTTTTATTCATAACACAAATTGAAACATACAGTAAAATTACAATCCAATTACTCCTAAAAACTGCTTCAGAGGTTTTAAAAAGGTAACAACTCTGTACAGTACCTAACACCAGGAATCCCTTCTCTAACACCTTGATAGGTTTAAGATAAGTGTATGCCCGAGACTGGAACTTCTGATAGCTTATGTCTGGAACTATTATTATCACTCACAATTATACTAATATTCAAGTCCTCTTCAGTGTTTTATCCCAAACCTCTAGTCTGGGAGTATCACTAACTCCTTACTCTATGGTAATCTAACTTCACTATATTTTCCCCTCCTCAGGAACATGCATTACACTTATGTCTTCAAACTTGGGCTTCATAGAACTGCCCAAAACAAAGTAAAACTGAAATTAAAATTCTCCCTCTAATTTATGGGTGTTCACCCTAAATTTCAAAGTATTCTAAGTCCATAAATTTCTAACAGTGGTACAATTGTCTGCCTTGCTAAACCAAAAAATCTTGGAGTGAAGAAAACCTCATTAGGCTGACAAAGTAGCCCTCATAAACTGTTTCAAAATTAATCAGCATGATGACAAAAATATCTGCAAGTTAGTTAATAACTTGAAACACACAGAAAACCCAAACGTTACTAATCCAAAACCCAAATTTCAAATAAATTATACTAAAAATGATTATAAATCAGATATTTTATATTACATAGAGAATAAAATCAGGAAAGATTACTTGTCCATCTTTAAGTGCTACTTAACTGATTATCTCCAGTTTCTGTCCTAAGAACAATAGAATCTTTATACACGAATCCCCCACAAAACTGAGAACTTAGACATCTCAGCTTCTAATAACCTACAGATTTCTAACCAAACACTCTTGGTTTACAAGTCAAACAAACTAAATATTTTTTACTGAGGTAACTGTAGAAACTAAATATACTATGCCCTATAGTCCTGTAAGAAAAGAAACAATGTTTGCTTCTGACCCTTTTCAGGTCTCCTTTGAACTCTCCAAAGAATGCTCAACCTCTGGATTTTCTAAAATAAACACAATACTTCTTATTCCAAACTGCACGTAGTCTTATGTTCATCCAACTGTGATAGACCATCACAATATAAGCAATTTTCCATTCATACTCCATCGTGGAATGATCATTCCTCGAGAAGGACTGTCTGATTTAGTTTATTTTTTATAAAACTCTTTGTAAAAGCAGCCAACAGCCATATGCCACAATTTTTAAATCAAAACCCTGACAATGGTATTAACACATACATAAATTGCACAACTTTCATCACATCCCCCATGAAGTTGAAACTGAGATTAGGTCCTATGCATTTTCCACATAACTAATAATCAAGTTAGCTTTTCTGAAGCTTACAGTACAGATCCAACTATCATTTATTTTAGCTAACTGCTTTCAATGAACTGAAAACTGCTCACACCAGGTTTGAGCTACAGCTAAGTCTCTCAGTAAGTATTCAGATGAATTGAAAGCAGAGAACCTCCCTACTCATCATCAACCCATCTAATAACAATATAGCTTACCTTGGGTTTTCTTTAAATAAATCTTCAGGTCAGATATCCCTCATTTGAAGATCCTTCCTTGACTTGAAGAAAGAAATTGATTTTGTAACCTCAGGTTGTACTGAGCTTTTTAAAACAAACCTAGATTTAACTCCCAAAACAAGCAGCTTACTGGACCGTTGGTGCTAAAATAATCATAGCTAGCATCTCTCCCACTAAAGATGAACAGAGAGGCCATGCACTGTTGACATTTCACCTTTTCTATCTGTTAAGTTCTTAAGTCAACATGTTTCCATTCACTTAAGTGTAATAGACTTGAAACTTGCTTTATGTGCATTTGCCCGATGTTCTATACGAAAAGATTGAATTCAGTTTCGGCACTTTTTTTTAGAATTAGAATCCCTACAGTATGGAAACAGGCCCTTTGGCCCAACAAGTCCACACCAACCCTCCAAAGAGTAACCCTCCCAGACCTATTCCTCTATCCTATATTTGCCCTGACTAATGCACCTAACCTACACATCTCTATGGGCAATTTAGCATGGCCAATTGACCTGACCTGCACATCTTTGGACTGTGGGAGGAAACTGGAACAAACCCACACAGACACAGGGCGAATGTGCAAACTCCACACAGACAGTCGCCCGAGGATGGAATCAAACTCGGGTTCCTGGCACTGTAAGGCAGCAGTGCTAACCACTGAGCCACCATACCGTCCCCTTGTTTAGCATTTGATAATAAGACACTGTCAAGTTTCCAAATCACTGTCTCAATGAGTATCTTGCCAGCTCTGCCCAATTTGTATTTGTGATGGAAATTCATTTTGATGTTAATGTAAAAAGAATCATCTATACATAGCTAACAAGCTCCCCCACGTCTTAGGTTTTACAGTTCAAATGATCACTTTTAATTTAGAAAGAAAGGAAGTCATTCTGTTTTTTTCTCTCTGAGCATAACTTAGTTTCTACAAAGAGCAGGAACTGTAAAGCTAAAAGCAGCTCGTAATCCACAGAAACTTCCCTCAGCAATTAATACAAGGTTTAACAGCAGTTCCATCAATGAGTACCTAAACAACAACCCGAGTAGGAGAAGTAGATTTAACCTTTGCTTAATCTTAACTTCTCTGGCTAAGCAGTTAAACATAATGAGGGTGATTTTCTGCAGTAAATGCAGATGTTGTTGATTATTGTGGCTGTTCAAGATGATATCTTGAGCTAAAGTATAGGTTCAGCCCATGTTTAACACAAGATGCCAGCTCAATAAAGGAGATGAAAACCTATACTAGGGACATCTGTCCAGAGACTCATGTAGAGATTCATTGCAGTTTAAAATTCTTGCTAGCACTGGAATCACATGAAATTTTAGTAGCTACCATTTATCCTTATGCTCCCTCTTAACAGTGACCACCTATTTGGGAGCAAGCATGATGTTGATGTGGATATCTAGTGTCACTTAAAGGCAAACTCATTATTTCCAGCTCACTTGCTGTGAATAGAATTTCTGAAACACATTGGAAACTTTCTCAACTTTGTCAACACTTCACCAATTCTCCTGCAACACTTAATTCTACAAATTCCCTCAGGAATTCACTTAATAAAATTAAGGGTTGTGTGCTACCCCACCTTCCAGAAACATTCAGAGAATGGAAGTGCTTATTGTGAGGTACAGGGGTCCTCTCCTGTCTAAGTGAGGAATGGTAGCAGGACATGAACTGGGAATAGTAGCAGCAATTGCTGCAGGATGGAGAGACAGGAGGCCAAGATGAAAAACATTTCCTGCTGTTGTACAAGGCATCACTTATCTTCTGGACCTCCAGTGCTGTGTCTGACAATCTCTAGACCCTTTTCTTTAATTCCTGAGCCATCCTGCAAAAAGCCAGCATGAGCATTCTTCAACTTTAGTGGAGTAAAAGCTAGGAGCCCACAGACATTATGAACATTTAGCACTGGTTTTCATCCAATAGTCGAAATTATGCTCAATCAGTGTCTTGCAGAGCCCACGTTTTCTGAAAACAACACTATAAGATCCACTGACAGAATGACAAGATATCCAAAAGTAACAGACTAGAACCTACTCAAGGGACTTGGATTTTCAAATAAAAAATAACAAAGACTTGGGATTGATTTACAAGTTGCTGCCTGACCACAAGATTAAGGTCTTGTAATGTTTACATAGAAATGATTTACAGGTTGGAATCTAATTGAAGGTTTATAAATAGAATAGATACAATCATGGATAACTGGGAATGGTTTACAGACTGGAGTCTAATAGCAAAGGTTAAATGCTCATTTCCAACAGTCAGCTGACCCTGAAATGAAATCCCAGTGATCATACTAATAGTCAGCGTTTCTTAGGAACAGGTTCTACAGTGACCCAGTCTTTGTTCATATTAACAATGTTGTAAACTTTTGTTTTGAAAATGTCATACAAAATGGGTTTGGTTGCTGCACTGAACTCAAACCATTTACTGCATTGTTCATATTCACAACTGAATTCTACCAGCTCCTTAGTGATTTCGGCTTCAATATGCTCAGCTAAATCCTTCAGCTTGAAAAAGTCTCCCCGTTTCTTCTTCAATAATTGTAATTTCAGGACACTCTTGTAAATAATTTTACGAGGATTTCCAACTTGAATTTTTGCTCGTTTACGCTGGGGGCAGATCGTGTGGCCAATTTTGTAAAAGGATGTCTTTGCCTCCCCAACAATATATAAATAAATGATTGCTCCATATTGTTCCAGGTATTCATTTGTGTCTAAATCGCCAAAACTTGCCGAAACGTCATTGATTAGATCGTTTTCACTGGTGCCAAAGTCAAATTCCTCAAAGTCGCTAAAGTTATCACTTGCGTTGTTGCCCATTGTCTACTCAACTTAGCTTCAATTTTCTTTGTATCCAAGTGTCCAATAGCTTTTGGCTCCTAAATCTGGAGAGAAAATGACAGTTACCTTTTCAATCAAGAGTTATTTTTATAGATTAAAAAAGAAAGACCACTCAGCCCATTACTTTAACATTTCTTTAGCTTTTAATGTTTTTCTTCTTTGAATGTTGATCAAATTTGCTTTGAAGTGCTATGATTAATTTGGCTTCAATTACATCTGTGCTTCAAATAAAAATATTTCTATCTTCCTCCTTTCCTCTTCTGAGAAGAATACTAAACCTATCCTCTGGATTGTTGCCATCAGCTGAAAAATTAAAATAATCTTTCAATATTTACCCTTTCATAATTTTTAACAATTCCAATCGATTCCAGTCATCCTGACATGTGATATGCTGCCAGCTGCTTTGTAGTCTCTGATTTCCACCATTTGAAGTTATGTTGCTTTAAATTCATAGATCTCTCTGAATACTTCAGTCAGTCTTACATTAATAGATCTACCAGGACATAACATTCATCTTTAGCCCATTTGTATGTGCTGTAGGTACACTCAGTAGGATCTGTCTGACTTTCCTTCATTGGTCCTGTCTCCTTCCTCCAAAAAGCACAGCTGCAGGGCCCACTCATAGAAAATCCAATACAGCACTTTGGAAGCTACTGGCAGAAAATCCACCAATAGAAAAATGGAGGCACCTGCAAACTCAAGTGATAACACAAAATCAAATTCTCCAACACCCTTGACAAATCAAGTAGGAAGAGAAAAGAAAGATGCACAGTATAATGAGCCTCCACCAAATTTTCAGATTGGTAATTCCACTTAACTCACAAAAATCTGATTAAAAACCTGTTCTCAGTTCTCAACCACATAAACACCAGTTAATTCTCTGCTCAATGAGACCTTCAAACAGTATATTCTGTTTTCATGCTCACTAGACACCCATCCTAAGCATCACCAAAACAACTCGTACATGATCCACAGGAACATCATTCACATTATCTCAACAAACTGGCTTTTCTTTCAGTAACATCATCAAGATCTTCATGTAGCTCTCCTTAGGGATGTAGTTTATAGTTAGCCCCTTGACAGATTCCTAGCATAACTGACTGCCTTGTAGCTCACCTTATGTTTATTTTGTTTCTTCTTTATTTGTAGCCGTGGAAGGAATAGTTTATGTTATTGGCTCAAGGCAATCTGCAGAATCTCTCTGAGGTCTGCTCCCTTGTTCCTAACTATCACTGGAGTAGGACAGATAGATAGATGCAATCTCATGGATAATTCTCCAGGGATACAGGACAGTTTAGGCCCCTCTCTGTTTATGTATCTCACCTGCTCTATGCTTTCCATATCTCTTCCTTGACTGAGTTTTAAATTAATAACAAAAGCTTTTCAAACCAGTGCCAAATGAGATGTGATTCTGTTTGAGCTCTCTGCTTCAGGGTGATTTTTAAGCAATCATGAACATTATTGATGAAGTTACTGTTTTCATGTCAGCAATAGATGGGCAACACTTAGATTCAGCATCGCCTTGTTTGCAATGTGTAAAATTGCGCAAGGTTCATCCTGCAGACCTTTGCTGGAAAGAATGAATGTTTAGCTGGGTCCAGGGTTGTTCAGGTTTCTGTCATTCACAGCACAGTCTGATCTACAACTGGTTAGCAAAGACACTGAGCTTTGGAGATACACGCTGAAAATGGTAGTGGGCTCAGCAAAGGAGGAAGGAAGAAATTGGAACAAAAAT
The DNA here is from genome assembly GCF_037043375.1 of Chiloscyllium plagiosum. Lineage (NCBI taxonomy): Eukaryota > Metazoa > Chordata > Chondrichthyes > Orectolobiformes > Hemiscylliidae > Chiloscyllium > Chiloscyllium plagiosum. The sequence continues at coordinate 20,718,368 of NW_028270162.1, read as the reverse complement.
TGTAAGGGAACAGGAGACTGAAAACAGAGTCCTTGAGCAGACAGTCAATATGGAGATGACTGCATTAATTTACAAAATGGTTTCTGGACTTCATTAACATCTATACTGGCATGACCAACATATTTTGGGCGGCACGGTGGCACAGTGGTTAGCACTGTTGCCTCGCAGCGCCAGAGACCCGGGTTCAATTCCCGCCTCAGGCGACTGACTGTGTGGAGTTTGCACATTCTCCCCGTGTCTGCGTGGGTTTCCTCTGGGTGCTCCGGTTTCCTCCCACAGTCCAAAGATGTGCAGGGCCAGGTGAATTGGCCATGCTAAATTGCCCGTAGTGTTAGGTAAGGGGTAAATGTAGGGGTAGGGGTATGGGTGGGTTCGCTTTGGCGGGTCGGTGTGGACTTGTTGGGCCGAAGGGCCTGTTTCCACACTGTAATGTAATCTAATCTAATGTAATCTAATCTAATCTAATCTAATTTCAGAAAAGGTTAGATAATTGGAAAAAAGCAAAAACCATCCAGAAATAATATTTGGTGTTTCATTGGCAATGTGGTATTAGCTGGCTGACTGACAGGAGTCAGGCAGTAATAATGAATGCCTGCTTTTCAGACTGAAGGATGGTATATCATGGTAAATAAAAACCAAAAGAACTGTGGATGCTGGAAACCAGAAACAAAAACAGAATATGCTGGATAAGCTCAACAGGTCTGGCAGCATCTGTGGAGAGAAATCAGAGTTAACGTTTTGGATCCAGTGGCCCTTCCTCAGAACTCAGAACATTAGGATCACTGCTTGTCTTGATCTACATTCGTGACCTGGATCTGGGTTACAGGGCATAATTTCAAAATTTGTAAATCACTCAAAATTTGAAAGAATGATGAACTGTGAGGAGAATAGTGATAGACTTCAACAGAACATAGACTGGCTGGTGGAATGTTGGTTATGCAGCAGGTGAAATTTAACACACAGAAATGATTCATTTTGGTGGGAAAAATGAGAAGAGGCAGCTTTTAAAAAAGGATACAAACTAAAGGGGCAGAGGTATATGTACTCAAATGTTTAAACATTGAGAAAGTAGTTTGATTAGATTAGATTTCCTACAGTGTGTAAACAGGCCCTTCGGCCCAACAAGTCTACACCGACCCTCCGAAGAGTAACCCACCTAGACCCACTTCCCTCTGACTAATGCACCTAACTCTATGGGCAATTCAGCATTGCCGATTCACCTGACCTGCACATCTTTTGGACTGTGAGAGGAAACCACAGTAAACCCACATAGACATGGGGAGAATGTGCAAACTCCACACAGACAGTCACCTAAGGCTGGAATCGAACCCGGGCCCCTGGTACTGTGAGGCAGCAGTGCTAACCACTAAGACACCGTGCCATCCCAGAGCCACCATGCTGCCCCAAAGCCACCGTGCCACCCCAATAAGGCTTCTGAGATCCTTGGCTTTATAAATCCAAGCACAGAATCCAAAACCTGGGAAGTTATTGTAAATCTTTATTAAACACAGGATTGGCCTTGACTGAGTGGTATGTTTAACTCTGGGCACAGCACTTAGGAAGAATGTGGAACCATTAAAAGATGGCGCAGAAGAGATTTACAGGATGGTTAAAGGTATTAGAGTGTTCACTTAGGTGAAAGGATTGAAGCTTGTAGAAGAGAAGGGTGAGAGGTGATTTGCTAGAGGTCTTCAACATTGTGAGCAAACTGGACAGTATAAATAGGGAAAAGCTGTTCCTATTGCTCGAATATAAAATGGAGGATACTAATTTAAAGTCATTGAAAAGGATCAGTCGCAACATATGCAAACACTTATCTACATTTAGCATTTAGCATTTGGAATGCATCACCTGAGAGTGTTGCTGATGCAGATTCAGTCATGGGTTTCAAAAGGGAATTAAAAGATTTTCTGAAAACTGTTGTGAACAAAAATGTGCAAATCAACAAAAACAAGGGGCTAGTTTGGCTGCTGTCATAGAGAGCTAGCACAGAGAGAATGGCCTCCTCCTGTGTGAATTGTTACTGAAATTCAGAACAACCTGTTTAATACAAAAGTACAGAACGAACTCACAGTCTTTGCCAGTACCACAAATCCAGGAAACTGTGGATCAGCAGAATCTTTGCAGGATCACTTCACTGAGCAGTTTGTATTTTGTTTTGCTTTTCACAGAGTGTCTCAGATTTGGATTAATAATTGAGTAAAACTACCTCTGGAGGGAGTTTCTGATTTTCTGCTCATCGAATAATCCTCTCTTTGACAGTAAGTTTATCCTTCTTTATCTCACTACATCTCCAGCAGTTCTCTCCTCTCCTTCCTTGTTACATCAGAATATCTGATACCTGACACAACCTGATTGGTTATCCCAATATACTCTGCTGTCATGTTAATCCAATGAAAGATTCATTTCTGCTAGAATCCCCTGTGTATGATACATTTATCAGAAAGAATAGTCTGCTACTGATTTCAACTTGCTTTTAGTCACCTTTTCAAAAATCCTTTCCTTTGTCAAAGTGTAGAGATTTGTGTTCTGACTACATCTCTAAATATTACAGAATGTTATTGCTGAGTATCCTGACTGTTTGAGAAGTAGATAAATGGTGTGTTTACGTTTCCCAATTTGTGATATGTTTACTGTACTTACCAAGGACAAAGGGATTCAACCAGGGCATTGAATTCACGGCCAGAGGTTTGAAATACGGATGTTATTGTAGGGCTTGGATTGTTTTTCTTGCTGCGCTCTCTGTACAGCCCCTTGGGCTTCCTTTCTGAACCGAAAAACAGATTGTCACCTGAGCGGCACCTCAATAGTGAAGATCACACCTGCTCCCAGCCCTGCTCCTGCAACAAATTGTGAAACAAGTACAGTGACGTATCTCCACTGTGTATTCACTTGCATGTCTACCTTGTCTTTCACTATTGTATGTTCAATAGTTTTAATTTCACCTCCAGGTTTACTCTGGCCAGTGAGGAGATGGTGACTATAGGTTCACTGGTGCAGCAGTATTCTCCTATATTATCCAAATGGCTATTAAAGGACTACGAGGAAAGTCATAGAGTCACAGAGTCATTGAGGTATACGGCATGGAATCAGACCCTTTGGTCCAACTTATATGCGCCGACCAGATATCCTAACCTATTCTAGCCCCATTTGCCAGCATTTGGTCCATATCTTTCTAAACGCTTCATATTCATGTACCCATCTAGATATCTTTCGAATGTTGTGAATGTGTCAGTCTCTGACACCTCTCCTGGCAGCTCATTCTATACATGCACTACCCTCTGCATGAAAAAGCTGCCTTTCAGGTCCATTTAAAATCGTTCCCCCCTCACTATAAATGTATGCCTTCTTGTTCTGGACTCCCCCACCCTAGGGAAAAGACCTTTTCTGTTCACCCTATTCATGCCCGTCATGATTATATAAACCTCTACAAGATGATCCCATAGCCTCCAATGCTCCAGGGAAAATAGCCCCAGCCTATGCAGCCTCTCCCTAGGTGCGGTTTCAAGCTCAAACCCTTGAATCCTGGCAACATCCTTGAAAAGTTTTTCTGAAACCTTTCAAATTTAACGACATCTTTCCTATAGAAGGGCAACCAGAATTGGATGCAGCAATCTAAAAGTGACCTTCCCAATGTCCCTTACTATTGCAACATGATGTCCCAATTCCTGTACTCAATGCACTCACCAATGATGGCAAACACCTTCTTTGCTACCCTGTCTACCTGCAACTCCACTTGCAAGGAACTAGGCACCTGCACCCCTGCAACCATCCTGGCTATTTCAGCACTTAATGGGCTGTTTTTCCCTGCAATCAGAGAGGAAGGGAATGAGTGATATGAAGGGATGTTGCACATTTGTTAGAGCTGGGGGAGGTATCAATGAATAGATAGTGCAGAGGCTAGACAGAGTTACTAATGTCAGGGAATTGGGGTGAGTGACAATGAGTGAGGGACGATGTTGCATGCAATAGTGCCAGAAATAGAGCCTTGGTGGGAGGTGGGTGAAGGAGCAATGAGAGAATGAGTATGGGGTAACAGAGATAAGTTGGTGGCCCTTACCCTGGTCAAATGGAGGAGGTTATTCACCCTCTTCCTGCACTTTGGGCATTTCTCCAGACCTTTAATACTGTACTGACCCAGGTGGTGACCTTGGCCCAATCTGGTAGCGTCTGGTGTTGTGGTCTCTTGTGCTAAACATTCCACCTCCACAGCACCCCATCCACCAGGATCTGCAGTTTCTTGTGTGCAAACCACACTATCAGTTTATCCTCTTCACCATTCACAGGAAGAATGAATGAGATGGTGCAAGGCAGCAGTGAACAACTGCCAGCACTTAGCTAGATGCACATTGGCATTTTAGGTATGGTGGCAATGTCAGGGCTGCCAGTATATGTTGTGATATCTAGGCAGTGGCACATTCCTCTGGCTACGAAGAGTAAGAGGATTAGGCAAGCATTGAATGAGATGGTTGTCATGTAGGTGTGGTAGGTAGTCAATGAGGCACGTTGGGGGCAATCACGTGAGAAAACTCACTTAACCTTGCAGAGAGAAACCCTTTATGAAACTTGATGAAAATGACACTTTGTTAAGGTATGGCAGAGGCCCTCACACAAAAGACAAGCAAAAATCATTTAACATTTTGTTTATTCTTTCATGGGATGTCAGCGTAGTTGGCTGGAGCAACATTTATTGCCCATCTCTAATTGCCCTTGTGGAGGTAGTGATGAGCTATCATCTTGAACTGCTGCAGTCCTTGAGGTGTAGATACAGTCACAGTGCTGTTAGGAAGGGCATTACAAACTGTTGACCCAGCAACAGTGAATGAATGACAATATTATTGTGTCACGATGGTGTGTTACTTGGAGGGGAACTTGCAGGTGATAATGTCCTAGCACATTTACTATGTTTGTCCTTCTAGGTGGTAGAGGTAGCAGATTTGGAGGGTACCATCTCAACAGCCTTGTTGAGTTGTCATAATGCAGCTTGTAAATGGTACACACTGTTGTCACTGTGCATTGGAGGGAGAGAACATTGATGGTATTAAATGGGGTGCCAATAAAATAGCATTCTTTGTCCTGGGTAGTATTGAGTATTGCTAGAGCTGCACCCATTCAAGCAAATAAGAAATATTCCATCACACTCCTGACTTGAATTTTGTAGATGGTGGAGAGGCTTTGTCAAGTGTTGAATGATGTCTTCACTGGACTAGTAACCCAAAGACCCAGGCCAATGGTCTGAATCCCACAACTGCAGAAGCTGAAATTTGAATTCAATTAATAAAATCTGGAATTAAAAGAGAGTCAAATGGTGACCAATAAGCCATTGTTGATTATCAAAAAACCCACTTATTTCACTAATGTTCTTTTAAAGAAGGGTATTCTCCATCTTTGGTAAAAACAATGACTGCAGATGCTGGAAACCAGATTCTGGATCAGTGGTGCTGGAAGAGCACAGCAATTCAGGCAGCATCCGAGGACAGGCAAAATCAACGTTTCGGGCAAAAGCCCTTCATCAGGATTAAAGGCAGAGAGCCTGAAGCGTGGAGAGATAAGCTAGAGGAGGGTGGGGGTGGGGATAGAGTAGCATAGAGTACAATGGGTGAGTGGGGGAGGAGATGAAGGTGATAGGTCAGGGAGGAGAGGGTGGAGTGGATAGGTGGAAAAGGAGCTGGGCAGGTCGGACAAGTCCGGACAAGTCAGGGGATCGTGTTGCTGGAGGTGATAAACTAGGATGAGGTGGGGGAAGGGGAAATGAGGAAGCTGTTGAAGTCCACATTGATGCCTTGGGGTTGAAGTGTTCCGAGGCGGAAGATGAGGCGTTCTTCTTCCATGCGTCTGGTGGTGAGGGAGCAGCGGTGGAGGAGGCCCAGCACCTCCATATCCTTGGCAGAGTGGGAGGGGGAGTTGAAATGTTGAGCCACGGGGCGATTTGGTTGATTGGTGCGGGTGTCTCGGAGATGTTCCCTAAAGCGCTCTGCTAGGAGGCGCCCAGTCTCCCCAATGTAGAGGAGACCGCATCGGGAGCAACGGATACAATAAATGATATTAGTGGATGTGCAGGTAAAACTTTGATGGATGTGGAAGGCTCCTTTAGAGCCTTGGATGGAGGTGAGGGAGGAGGTGTGGGCACAGGTTTTACAGTTCCTGCGGTGGCAGGGGAAAGTGCCAGGATGGGAGGATGGGTCGTAGGGGGGCGTGGACCTGACCAGGTAGTCACGGAGGGAACGGTCTTTGCGGAAGGCGGAGAGGGGTGGGGAGGGAAATATATCCCTGGTGGTGGGGTCTGTTTGGAGGTGGTGGAAATGTCGGTGGATGATTTGGTTTATGCGAAGGTTGGTAGGGTGGAAGGTGAGCACCAGGGGCGTTCTGTCCTTGTTGCGGTTGGAGGGGTTGGGTCTGAGGGCGGAGGTGCGGTATGTGGACGAGATGCGTTGGAGGGCATCTTTAACCACGTGGGAAGGGAAATTGCGGTCTCTAAAGAAGGAGGCCATCTGGTGTGTTCTATGGTGGAACTGCTCCTCCTGGGAGCAGATACGGTGGAGGCGGAGGAATTGGGAATACGGGATGGCATTTTTGCAAGAGGTAGGGTGGGAAGAGGTGTGATCCAGGTAGCTGTGGGAGTCGGTGGGTTTGTAGAAAATGTCAGTTTCAAGTCGGTCGTCACTGATGGAGATGGAGAAGTCCAGGAAGGGGAGCGAGGTGTCAGAGATGGTCCAGGTAAATTTAAGGTCAGGGTGGAATGTGATGGTGAAGTTGATGAATTGCTCAACCTCCTCGCGGGAGCACGAGGTGGCGCCAATGCAGTCATCAATGTAGCGGAGGAAGAGGTGGGGAGTGGTGCCGGTGTAATTACGGAAGATCAACTGCTCTACGTAGCCAACAAAGAGACAGGCATAGCTGGGGCCCATACGTGTGCCCATGGCTACCCCTTTGGTCTGGAGGAAGTGGAGGAAGTGGGAGGATTCAAAGGAGAAATTGTTAAGGGTGAGGACCAGTTTGGCCAAACGAATGAGAGTGTCGGTGGAGGGGTACTGTTGGGAACGTCTGGAGAGGAAAAAAATTTCATCAACTTCACCAACACATTCCACCCTGACCTTAAATTTACCTGGACCATCTCTGACACCTCGCTCCCCTTCCTGGACCTCTCCATCTCCATCAGTGACGACCGACTTGACACTGACATTTTCTACAAACCCACCGACTCCCACAGCTACCTGGATCACACCTCTTCCCACCCTACCTCTTGCAAAAATGCCATCCCGTATTCCCAATTCCTCCGCCTCCGCCGTATCTGCTCCCAGGAGGAGCAGTTCCACCATAGAACACACCAGATGGCCTCCTTCTTTAGAGACCGCAATTTCCCTTCCCACATGGTTAAAGATGCCCTCCAACGCATCTCGTCCACATACCGCACCTCCGCCCTCAGACCCAACCCCTCCAACCGCAACAAGGACAGAACGCCCCTGGTGCTCACCTTCCACCCTACCAACCTTCGCATAAACCAAATCATCCGCCGACATTTCCGCCACCTCCAAACAGACCCCACCACCAGGGATATATTTCCCTCCCCACCCCTCTCCGCCTTCTGCAAAGACCGTTCCCTCCGTGACTACCTGGTCAGGTCCACGCCCCCCTACGACCCACCCTCCCATCCTGGCACTTTCCCCTGCCACCGCAGGAACTGTAAAACCTGTGCCCACACCTCCTCCCTCACCTCCATCCAAGGCTCTAAAGGAGCCTTCCACATCCATCAAAGTTTTACCTGCACATCCACTAATATCATTTATTGTATCCGTTGCTCCCGATGCGGTCTCCTCTACATTGGGGAGACTGGGCGCCTCCTAGCAGAGCGCTTTAGGGAACATCTCCGAGACACCCGCACCAATCAACCAAATCGCCCCGTGGCTCAACATTTCAACTCCCCCTCCCACTCTGCCAAGGATATGGAGGTGCTGGGCCTCCTCCACCGCTGCTCCCTCACCACCAGACGCATGGAAGAAGAACGCCTCATCTTCCGCCTCGGAACACTTCAACCCCAAGGCATCAATGTGGACTTCAACAGCTTCCTCATTTCCCCTTCCCCCACCTCATCCTAGTTTATCACCTCCAGCAACACGATCCCCTGACTTGTCCGGACTTGTCCGACCTGCCCAGCTCCTTTTCCACCTATCCACTCCACCCTCTCCTCCCTGACCTATCACCTTCATCTCCTCCCCCACTCACCTATTGTACTCTATGCTACTCTCTCCCCACCCTCCTCTGGCTTATCTCTCCATGCTTCAGGCTCTCTGTCTTTATTCCTGATGAAGGGCTTTTGCCCGAAACGTTGATTTTGCCTGTCCTCGGATGCTGCCTGAATTGCTGTGCTCTTCCAGCACCACTAATCCAGAATCTGGTTTCCAGCATCTGCAGTCATTGTTTTTACCTCGTTGATTTTAACCCTACTGCGAATCCTCTTGCAAGGATGCCTGCCTTGAAGAAGTTTTCCTCCTCTCTCTACAAGAATCTCAGGGAGTCTCTCTCCCACTGCAACTCCCAGGTCATTTCCTCAGCCCTGAAGCTCTTCGACCATGTCCTGAAACAAACTTGCTATCACAGCCACATTTGCTTCCTCAGTGCCTGTCTCCGTAACCAACTCATCCCACACGGACTCCGGACCACCTTTAAACCAGCAGAGTTCGGACCCGAACAGGACAAACAGTACAGACTACAGATTCAAAAACACCAGCAACGGTTCTCCATCAAGATCCTCCACTCCACGCTTGCAGCAATGCGCCGGTACCTAACCTCTCTACAGTCTGCCCTGCCTCAGCTGAGGGCCACACTCTCTCAGAATTGCAAAGGACCCACTCTGTACTACATCCTCAGGAGAATTCATACTCTCAACAAACAGTATTTCAATTCCATCTCAAACATCAAAAACTGTAAGTACAACAAACTTTTATCTACCCACCCCCATAACCAGCGCTCCTCGAACATTCCAGAAGATTCCCCTGGCCTCGGAAACACCATTAGCCATGCGGCTGATGCAGCTACCACCCCCACGCTGATTGATGATGTCACTTCTGCCCCCATCATGGCCACTCCCACAGCCACTTCCGGCCCTCACATCATCGCCGATGCCACACGCTCAGTGACTTCCGCCACCCCTACTGCCGTGTCTGCCACCACTTCCGTCCCCACCAATGCCACTCACCTGCATTCTGCTGACACGCCCCCCACAGACCCCACTGTCACTATCCCCACCCCCCAGAACCCCGAGGGGAACACTACCCCTGCTCATGACTCTACCCCCATTCCCCCCACCATCACACCCACTCCAGGTACTGGCTCCGACCCCACTCCCAGCTCTACACCCACACCCGCTCCCAGCTCCCAGCCCTGCCGGGTTTTCACCATCCCCCCAGACCTCCCCCTCACTGAGGACGAACGATCAGTCCTCAGCAAAGGACTCACCTTCGTCCCCCTCCGTCCACGCATCAATGAATTTAATACACGCCGTGACATCGAACAATTCTTCCGCCGCCTCCGCCTCCGAGCTTACTTTCACAATCAGGACTCCCGCCCACCTTCCGAGGACCCCTTCGCCCACCTCCAACACACTGCATCCACCTGGACACCCCGCGCTGGCCTATTACCTGCCCTCGACCTCTTCATTTCCAACTGCCGCAGGGACATTAACCGCCTCAACCTGTCGACCCCCCTCCCCCACTCCAACCTCTCACCCTCACAACGCGCAGCCCTCCAATCCCTCTGCTCCAATCCTGACCTCACCATTAAGCCAGCGGACAAAGGGGGCGCAGTGGTAGTCTGGCGCACTGACCTCTACATCGCTGAAGCCAAACGCCAACTCGAGGACACCTCTTCCTACCGCCCCCTTGACCATGACCCCACCCCCCATCACCAAACCATCATCTCCCAGACCATACAGAACCTCATCACCTCAGGAGATCTCCCACCCACAGCTTCCAACCTCATAGTCCGGGAACCCCGCACTGCCCGGTTCTACCTCCTTCCCAAGATCCACAAGCCTGACCACCCTGGCCGACCCATTGTCTCAGCATGCTCTTGCCCCACTGAACTCATCTCTACCTACCTCGACACTGTCCTATCCCCCCAAGTCCAGGAACTCCCCACATACGTTCGAGACACCACCCACGCCCTCCACCTCCTCCAAGACTTCCGTTTCCCCGGCCCCCAACGCCTCATCTTCACCATGGATATCCAATCCCTCTACACCTCCATCCGCCATGACCAGGGCCTCCAAGCCCTCCGTTTTTTCCTCTCCAGACGTTCCCAACAGTACCCTTCCACCGACAGTCTCATTCGTTTGGCCGAACTGGTCCTCACCCTTAACAATTTCTCCTTTGAATCCTCCCACTTCCTCCAGACCAAAGGGGTAGCCATGGGCGCACGTATGGGCCCCAGCTATGCCTGTCTCTTTGTTGGCTACGTAGAGCAGTTGATCTTCCGTAATTACACCGGCACCACTCCCCACCTCTTCCTCCGCTACATTGATGACTGCATTGGCGCCACCTCGTGCTCCCGCGAGGAGATTGAGCAATTCATCAACTTCACCAACACATTCCACCCTGACCTTAAATTTACCTGGACCATCTCTGACACCTCGCTCCCCTTCCTGGACCTCTCCATCTCCATCAGTGACGACCGACTTGACACTGACATTTTCTACAAACCCACCGACTCCCACAGCTACCTGGATCACACCTCTTCTACAAAGACCGTTCCCTCCATGACTACCTGGTCAGGTCCACGCCCCCCTACGACCCACCTCCCATCCTGGCACTTTCCCCTGCCCGCAGGAACTGTAAAACCTGTGCCCACACCTCCTCCCTCACCTCCATCCAAGGCCTTAAAGGAGCCTTCCACATCCATCAAAGTTTTACCTGCACATCCACTAATATCATTTATTGTATCCGTTGCTCCCGATGCGGTCTCCTCTACATTGGGGAGACTGGGCGCCTCCTAGCAGAGCGCTTTAGGGAACATCTCCGAGACACCCACACCAATCAACCAAATCGCCCCGTGGCTCAACATTTCAACTCCCCCTCCCATTCTGCCGAGGATATGGAGGTGCTGGGCCTCCTCCACCGCCGCTCCCTCACCACCAGACGCATGGAAGAAGAACGCCTCATCTTCCGCCTCGGAACACTTCAACCCCAGAGCATCAATGTGGACTTCAACAGCTTCCTCATTTCCCCTTCCCCCACCTCATCCTAGTTTATCACCTCCAGCAACACGATCCCCTGACTTGTCCGGACTTGTCCGACCTGCCCAGCTCCTTTTCCACCTATCCACTCCACCCTCTCCTCCCTGACCTATCACCTTCATCTCTTCCCCCACTCACCCATTGTACTCTATGCTACTCTATCCCCACCCCCACCCTCCTCTAGCTTATCTCTCCACGCTTCAGGCTCTCTGCCATTATTCCTGATGAAGGGCTTTTGCCCGAAACGTCGATTTTGCCTGTCCTCGGATGCTGCCTGAATTGCTGTGCTCTTCCAGCACCACTGATCCATATTCTCCATCTTTACCTGGTCTGGCCTACATGTGACTCCAGACCGATAGCAATGTGGTGACTGTCAAATGTAAGCTGTTCGGTTTTATCTGCTCAAGCATTTGGTGAAAGAAATGAAAACAGATGATTCACCTGGGAACAATCGAGGCACTGACTGACAATGCTGCTCCTTTAACAAGGTTATGGTGTCCTTGGCTTCTTTTTCAGAGAAGTCATAAAAGACACAGAATCCAAAAAGTCTAAGTTGAAGGGATTCAGGGCCATTCTGATTATAGCTAACCGATACTGCCTCAGGCAGAAGACTTTTCAGTTTAACAAAACTTATACAATGAAAGGGGAGTGGCCAGTTCTCCCGGCTCATCTTTTCTCTGGTTTGGTTTGGTTTTTAGCAGTATAGTTGAAAAGCTGCTGGACCGTAAAGAAGTAGGTCCATGCTGATCTCTCTCTGACTCCTCTCCTGTAAGACCCTGTGTTAGATTTTACTTTTTGTGCCAAGGGATGTCTATGGGATTGTTGCAAGTATTAGGAATGGCATCATTAAGTTGAGATAATCTGTTGGGTTTTCAAATAGGTTGTTTCACGGTATTCTGTTCTCTTTTGTTTGTGTTTCATTTGGTGATCTTGTAAATAAACTGTTTTTTTCAAAACTAAGTGGTTTGACCAGCTGCATCTCCACTGGAATATCCACTGTACACCTGCTTTTGACAACTAGCAAAGTTAGGGTCTGGACTACTTTCTTGAAATGTTTTGAGGGGGTCTGGCCCGGTCCATAACAACTGGAAAGAACAATGGTGAACCTAGATCTGTTGGAATTGCGAAGGCTCCTCATTACTATCTGAGAGCTTAGGTCAAATCAGGACAGCTGTCTCACAGACTAGTAAAGCAGCAACCTGACATAGCCTGAGAATCATCTCAACAATATATCAGAAACCATTACCATTATCCATGGGTATGTCCTGTCTCACCAATAGAACAGACCCAGCAGAGGTGGCAGTACAGTGCTATACAATTGTGAATGGGTTGCCCTGACAGTCCTCAACATTGACATTCAGACACTAAAATAAAAAGATTCAGTGTTTACTCTGCCAAATCAATTCATGAATGTTTGGTGGGCAATCAATGGAAGAGCAAACTCCACGGCACATCAGTATAAAAAATACGGCTGAAGCATTTGCAAGTATCTTCAGCCAGAAGTGATAAGAGGATGATCTGTCTCAGCCTCTTCCGAGGTCCCCAGCATCACAGATGCTAGCCCTCCTGATCTTCCTTACTGCACTGAGCATCGAAGGCCAAAGGTCCTCCCCCAGGCTGCTCCGTTCAGTGAGGGCTGACATTTACAATGACATTCACCATTGTCTCCAGTTGCCAGGGTACCCTTTGGCTGTTTGACAAAGAGCATTTGATAACATGCTTATGGTCTACAAGATCATATTCATCCCCCACTAATGCTAAAGAGATTTTCCAGTTCTTCGCACAAGCTCAGATGTTATTTAGCACTGCTTTCATTCCTCAAGAAATGATTCATAATTGTAGGGTGGAATTTGAACTTCAGCACCTCATACCAAGAAGGTCCTTGTTGTCGCAACGCAAAACTCTGCGACCAATGTCACTTTCTCCTCTGCTACTAACAATCAACTCCACATACCCTAGTCCATTGGCTTTCCCATGGGAAGTGCATCACACATAATGTTTTTCTTTGTAAGTATTTTTATTGAAAAGAAAAAGATTTTTGAGGTGTTTTTTACAAAATTAATACAAAATAGTGTATCCACTTTGCAGTATAATAACAGCACCAATATAAAATTAAGAAAACTAACTACTAATCTACTCTACAAACGACCAAAACACAAAATAAGATAAAAGAAAGAAGACTCTATATATACAAAAAGACCACAGTATTGTACATTACTAACAACAAAAAAAGAAAAATAAGGTAAATAAGTAAATACACATTCAAAATAAAATTACATCAAGTGATAACAAAACCCGTATTTATACGGGATTCTTCCTCCCAGGGGCCCCTGAACCAACAAACATCATCCTCACGGCTAAACAAAGGCCCTAAACAGTATGGCTGATACATCTGCAATGGTGTAGTTCAAAAAAGGCCGCCATGTTCTGTAAAATAATTCAGTTTTTTGGTGCACCGTATTCATGAAGAAGTTCAGGGGACTTCCGATACCCAACTTACAAAAATGCTTTTCCTCACACAAAATAGTTTCTTCCCGTATGCAGCTAGAGAAGGAAGATTTGGAAAGCCCAGAAAGAGAGACACTGGATCCAACCCAAGCTCCGTTGCCAAAATCTTTGCCAAGGCATTTGCTACACTGTCCCAATATCTACGAATCTTATGGCATGTCCACAGACAATGAGTGAGAGTACCAACTTCTATTTTACATTTAGGGCACATTGGGGATACTCCTACCTTGAACCTTGCAAGCCGCTGGTGCCACATGAGCCCTATGAAGTATCTTCAATTGAATAGCCTGAGTTCTATTACAGATAGAGATCTTCCTGACATTTTCCCAGATGTCCTCCCACATCTCTGAGGAGATTTCCATCCATAATTCTTGATTCCAGGTTTCATATAACCATTCCATGTCCTTTGATACCTCATTACCTAGCGAGTGGTAGAGAGTACTAACCAAGGGTGCACCCATCGGCCAAAGCACTCTCCTTTCCATATCTGGTTTGTACGGATTAGTCATCAATGTGGTCTTTTTTTTGTATGAAGTCTCGTACTTGAAAATATCAAAAAAGGTCCTTGTTAGGCAACCTGAACTTCTGACACAACTGTTCGAAGGACATCATGACCTGCCCATCGAACAGATCTCCCAAACAGGAGATGCCTCTGGACTCCCAAATTTTAAATCCAGTGTCAGTCAAGCCTGGCTGAAATCCCAATGTTCCTGCTATAGGAGTAAAAGGGGAGGTTTTTTGTAAATTACCTTCATTCTGTCGCATTATACTCCAAGCTTTGATTGTATTTAATACAACTGGGCTTTTACAATGATCTGTAATAACTCTCATCTTATCCATAAATAATAGATTGATGAGGGGGCATTTTGCTTGGGAAGCCTCAATATCCAACCAAATTGATTGTGGGTCACAAGAGACCCAATCAGCCACATATGAAAACAGAGAACTCAGTTGGTACTTCCTGAAATCCAGAAAATATAGACGCCCCCTTACTTGTAGAGCTGCAACTTATCTAATTTAATAAGGAGCCATCTATGATTCCAAGCCAACCATAAAGCTTACGCAGCACCTGTCTTGGCAACATCAAAGGAAACATTCTCATGGGGTACTGTAGGCGAGAGAGAATATTCATCTTGACCAAAGCTATTCTTCCTAGCCAGGATATCGGGAGATCTTGGAGGTCTTGCCTTATTTTTCCTAATAAATAGACAATAGACAATAGACAATAGACAATAGGTGCAGGAGTAGGCCATTCAGCCCTTCGAGCCTGCACCGCCATTCAATATAATCATGGCTGGTCATTCCTAATCAGTATCCTGTTCCTGCCTTATCTCCATAACCCTTGATTCCACTATCTTTGAGAGCTATATCCAACTCTTTCTTAAATGAATCCAGAGAGTGGGCCTCCACTGCCCTCTGGGGCAGAGCATTCCACACACCCACCACTCTCTGGGTGAAGAAGTTTCTCCTGAGCTCTGTCCTAAATGGTCTACCCCGTATTTTTAAGCTGTGTCCTCTGGTTCGGCACTCACCCATCAGTGGAAATATGTTTCCTACTGCCAGAGTGTCCAATCCTTTCATAATCTTATACGTCTCAATCAGATCCCCTCTCAGTCTTCGAAACTCAAGGGTATACAAGCCCAGTCGCTTCAGTCTTTCAGTGTAAGGTAATCCTGCCATTCCAGGAATTGACCTCATGAATCTATGCTGCACTCCCTCAATAGCCAGAATGTCTTTTCTCAAATTTGGAGACCAGAACTGCACACAGTACTCCAGGTGTGGTCTCACCAGGGCCCCGTACAGCTGCAGAAGCACCTCTTTGCTTCTATACTCAATTCCTCTTGTTATGAAGGCCAGCATGCTATTAGCCTACTTCACTACCTGCTGTACCTGCATGCTTGCCTTCATTGACTGGTGTACAAGAACACTCAGATCTCTCTGTACTGCCCCTTTACATAAATTGATTCCATTGATGTAGTAGTCTGCCTTCCTGTTCTTGCCACCAAAGTGGATAACCATACATTTATCCACATTAAACTGCATCTGCCATGCATCTGCCCACTCACTTAACTTGTCCAGGTCACCCTGTAATCTCCTAACATCCTCATCACATTTCACCCTGCCACCCAGCTTTGTATCATCAGCAAATTTGCTAATGTTATTACTGATACCATCTTCTATATCATTAACATATATTGTAAAAAGCTGCGGTCCCAGCACGGATCCCTGCGGTACCCCACTGGCACTGCCTGCCATTCCAAAAAGGAGCCGTTAATCACTACTCTTTGTTTCCTATTAGCCAACCAATTTTCAATCCAATCTAGTACTTTGCCCCCAATACCATGCGCCCTAATTTTACTCACTAACCTCCTGTGTGGGACTTTATCAAAAGCTTTCTGAAAGTCCAGGTACACTACATCTCCCTCGTCCAACTTTAGAGTTACATCCTCAAAAAATTCAAGAAGGTTAGTCAAGCATGCTTTCCCCTTCATAAATCCATGCTGACTCTGTCCTATCCTGTTACTACTATCCAGATGTGCAGTAATTTCATCCTTTATAATAGACTCCAGCATCTTTCCCACCACTGAGGTCAGACTAACTGGTCTATAATTTCCTGCTTTCTCTCGCCCACCTTTCTTAAAAAGTGGTATAACATTAGCCACCCTCCAATCCTCAGGAACCGACCCCGAATCTATTGAACTCTGGAAAATAATCACCAACGCATCCACGATTTCCGAGCCACCTCCTTCAGTACCCTGGGATGCAGACCATCAGGCCCCAGAGACTTATCAACCTTCAGACCTAACAGTCTCTCCAACACCAAATCCTGGCAAATATACATTCCCTTCAGTTCAGGTCCTTCAGCCACTGTTACCTCAGGGAGATTGCTTGTGTATAATTAGCTTTTTATAGCTGACCAAATACCGGGGTAATAAAAATACCGAAAGAGAAAACCTCCCAGTGACCACCGAAAGGGGAAACGGGATCCATCCGGAAAATTGGATATGCTAGTAAGACTTCCTAGTGGTATGGCCTCTGATTTCATAAAATTAATTTTGTAACCTGAGAACATACCAAATAAGTTAACCACTTGAATTAAGCGGGTCACAGATATCGATGGGTCATTTACGAAAAGAAGGACATCTTCCGCATAAAGAGTGATTTTATGCTTACCCAATCCTACCTTCGGGGCTGTTATTGGGGTCAGTTTGGATAGCTTCCGCCAGAAGCTCAATCACTAGTGTAAATAGGAGTGGTGAGAGAGGGCATCCTTGACGACAACTTCTGCCAATACTAAAGCTATCCAATCTTATGCCGTTGGTAATCACCGCTGCTTTAGGGTCATCATGTAATACTGCAACACACTTGGTAAAGACCTCTCCGATGCCAAACTGTTCCATAGTATAAAAAAGATATGACCATTCTTACTCGATCGAATGCCTTCTCTGCATCTAGGGAGATGACTAATCCTTGTATCGCTCCCTGCTGGCAGGATGGTAACATGTTTAACACGCTTTTAATGTTATTAGTAGATCTGCGATCCTTAATAAACCCCGTTAGATCCTCTTGTATAATAAATGGTAAAACTCTCTCCAGTCTTAATGCCAACATTTTTGAGAGGATTTTAAATGTCCACATTCAACAAGGACATAGGTCTGTACGAAGTACAGTCATCTGGGGCTTTTACATTTTTAAGAATGAGAGAGATATTTGCTTCTCTCAAGGAGGGCGGGAGGCAACCCTGAGTATATGAATAGTTATATATATCTATAAGTGTTCAAAGTTTGGGAGAAGATTTGTTGTCAACCGGAAGCGGCAGGGACAGGCCACTATAAATGCCGGAGGAAACACCACAGAAGCGCTTCAAAGGAGGCTCCCAAGCACTGGGGATGTCACCTAGACAGGGGACGAAACGTTTGCAACAAAAACTTCCAGCTCGGCGAACAGAACCACAGCAATATCTATAAGTGGTCCGACCAATTCATCTATGAATTTTTTATAGAACTCAGCCTGGAATCCGTCTGGTCTGGGCGCTTTACCGCTCTGGAGCTGCCTCACCACCTCCTGGACTTCCTGGGTTGTCAGGGGGACATTCAAAAGTGACACTTGCTCCGAGGTTAAGCCCGAGAGGTTTTTAAAAAAAGACTCCACCTTCCTCGCTCTATTCTCACAGTCCTCCGACTTATACAGCTCGAAGTAGAACTTTCTAAAGGCTGCATTGATCTTTTTAGGATCACATGTCAAGTTACCAGCACCCTCTCTAATAGACATAATGGATTGGGGAGCCTTTTTCTTTCTGGCAAGGTTTGCTAGATACCTGCCCAGCTTATTGCTGTGCTCAAATAATCTCTGCTTCGCAAACAGTATCTCCGTCTTTGCTGTTTGAGTAAGTGCGGTATTCAAAGTAGCACTGAGGGCTGTAATCCGCTGTAATTTAGTAATCGGCGGCCTATCAACATACGCTGTCTCAGCTACCTTCAGGCAAGTCTCAAGTAGACATTGTTGTTCTACCTTTTGTGTATTCTGAGTCACAGAATATGAGATAACCAAGCCACGCGCATATGCCTTAGCAGTCTCCCACATCACTGGTGGGTTGCTGGCCATACCTGAATTGATACCCCAGAATGTTTTAAATTCCTGCGAGAAATATTCTATGAACTTACTATCCTTCAATAGGAAAGGGTCGCCAATGTCGGGAACCCATCTTGTCATCACTAGTCTTGACCTCCATATACACTGCTGTGTGGTTGGAAATAGTTATATTCCCTATTTTACAAGACAATATCAAATTCAGAAAGGTCAAGGGGACAAAAAAAATATCAATTCTAATATGACACTTGTGTGGGTTAGGATAAAAAGTAAAATCTCTACCCTCAGGGTGAAGACACCTCCACACATCTCCAAGCCCCAACTCCATATTCAGATCAGCCAACTGCCTAGATCTCAGAGATATACCTACACAGCTCCTAGGTATCCTGTCCACCTCGGGATTGATAATACAATTAAAATCTCCTCCTATAATTATGTGACGTACCCCGAGAGCCATCAACTTGGAGAGCGCATCTGTTGCAAATTTAAAAGGATGTGCTGGGGGGCAATATACATTCAAAATCCTGTACTCCTCTACCATCCAGACTCATCTTTATCTGGCTTAGCATTTGGAAGGGAAGATTCTTCCGGATAAAAATGGCCACTCCCCTACTTTTTGAACTAAAAGATAAAAAGAACACCTGACCAAATCCTCCCTGTTGCAGCTTTGAATGCTCTTTATCAAGTAGATATGTCTCCTGTAAAAGGGCTACATCAACTCTCTCTTTTTTAAGACTTGATAATGTATTTTCCTTTTAATTGGCAAGTGCCTCCCCTTGACATTCCAGGTGCACCATTTAAACAAATGATTAGCCATGGTTGTTCAAGAAACTCTCAGCCCTCCCCCCCACCAAGAAGGAAGAACCCCACCCAAAAAGCATTGAGTAGAGACCATAAACAATTCGCATAAATTTAAAAATACAACCTTTGAAACAACTAAATCAAAATAACTAAGAACTACTCCTAAACTAAAATAAGATATAATTAAAAGGAGACCACTGGGGGCACTCCTACCTTCCAGTAATCTCACCATAGCACCTCCCAACTCGAGCCATGCCCTCAGCCCAGACATTACAAAGTAAAGTAAACATATGTCAATATCTTATAATACAAGAATTAGAAGTGGGCAACCAACCCACCCCCTCCATACTATTACCCTAAACACCCTTAACAAAACAGCAACATAAAATAAAATATGTAAAATTACAATCTCAGCAAATATTTTTTAAAAACTCAGAAACATCCCCCAACAACCAGTTATAGATAAGTTAAAAGAAAAAACCTCCCCACAAAGAAGGATGGAAAAGAGAAAGGGGGAGGGAGGAGGAGAAAAAAAGGGGCTAAAATAAAGTCATTGTCCATATAGTTCAAGCCCATCAGTGTATTTGAGAGCATCCAAAAATTCTTTTACTGTTTCCGGTGATCTGAAGTTATGCACAGACCCTTCATGACTGAAGCACAGCGTTGCTGGGTATCACATGGAATACTGAATATTTAAATCCCTCAGATACTTCTTTACCTCGTCAAACGCCTTCCTCTTGCATACCACAAGTGGAGAAAAGTCCTGGAACAGCATTATTTTTGATCACTTGTATATCATGGCTTGGGGATCCTTCCCCAAAACTCTGGAGGCCTCCAGCAACATTTGTTTTTCCCTGTAATGCTGGAGTGGAACTAAGCCCTGGCGGGGGTGCTGGTCCGACCCGGGCCTGCACACAGCAACCCAGTGAGCCTGTTCAACGTGCACCCGGCTCCAGCTTCAGCAGTTGTGGGAGCGATTGCTCCAAAAATGTCAATAAGCTGGCCTTCCTCCTCTCGTTCGGCAAGGCCCAGCAACCGAATATTTTTCTGATGACCACGATTTTCAAGGTTGTCGATATGCTCTTCTAAGGCCCGACTCAACATTCCAGAGCCCGGACCTGACCCATGGAAGATTCAGCAGCGGTCTCAGAGACCATGGCTCATTGCTCTGCCCCTCCAACATGCTGCTCAAGTTTCTCGATCTCTCGGTCATGCTGCAGAAGCATGATCAAGATCAACTCCCAAGTCGACTGAGTCTCTTCTCTTGGAGCTAAACAAACTTTGAGGTCAGGCTCACCTCTCCAGGTAAGTCCCCCAGGGCGGCTATGGACGCATCTGTTGCTACGCGGGGGGAGGGGTTCCCTGCCTGTTGCGAACTCCATGGTCCTTTACCTTTGGTCATTTTAAAATGTATCAAGCTGCTAAAATTTGATGCAGAATAACTGTAGCTGCTGGGAAAAAGCTATTTTTAGTAGTTTAAGAAATGAGGGAAGGGTAGCTACCCCACTTTGCCCAGATCCTGGGCAGAGCTCAGCAGACTCAGATCTACTGGGTCACCGCCATCTTGAATCCTCCACTCCACACGTAATGTTACACAGCCATGTGGAGAGGAGGGTCGATGCTGTAATCTAGCTAGCTTCTCTCATATGGAATCCCAGGTAGGGTGCTACAGTTGGCGTCAGATGGGAATAAGCCTCTGAACTATAATGTCAACTTTGGCTTAGTGGCATCGCCTGTTAGAAAATCATTGGATCCAGCTACAAATTCTCACTGTATTATACTATCACAGTGAAATTCCTGCTTTTAGTTGAAGTTTGTCACCCAGCTCAGTATGATCCCAGTCAACTGTAGGGATGCCCAGGAGTACAGGAAGAAGGGAGAAATCGCCACTTTCCCTTCACTGACACAAGCAACTCACTCAATCACTGCCTTTCTCTCATTAAAGGGGAGATCAGCACACAAAGGGGAATATAGAGTCCAGGAGAAGATTCTAAATCTGACTACCCTGAATGGCTGAATGATCGTATCCAAGCCCATGGACTGCTAAGAAATGTCACCCTTGGTTTACTGTGCTCGAAACCATTGATTGAAGGCTGTCTACTTTGACATGTTGTCCAGGCCCCTATACAATGCTATCCAAGGGAACTATTCATCCTCTGCATGAAACCCATCAGTGCTATGTGTTCGCTGGTGTCTCCTGTGGTGGGATAAGGAAAGATAAACAGGGAGGATATCTTCCCAAGTTATAGATGCCTTATTCTAGTCATAGAGTTATACAGCACAGAAACAGACCCTTCGATCCAAATCCTCAGCACTGAACAGAAATCTCAATCTGACTGAGTACCATTTGCCAAACATTTGGCCTATATTGCTCTAAATGTTTCCTGTTCATACA